>NC_142141.1:46494816-46646331 GCF_024610735.1 Ursus americanus | reverse complement strand
GCTAGCCCTTTACTGTTTGCTTCTGGTAAATATTGGATACCTAGAAGACCCCTTTATTTACATTCTATATGCCTCTGCCTGCCAAAAGATAACTTCCGAACAGAGGTACAAGCCTTCAGCTTTCATTTCCCTGCCTAGGGTAGAACACATGGGACAATCTTTAGGAAATTTATAATAACCATGAAGTGAAATAAGAAATTATAAAGAATATTCCAAGCTAGTTGTCAGATGGTGAGGTATGAATCTGGAAGAACAATTTAGAATAGAATTAAGTGATATTCTACTTTTCCATGACAGATCTATAAAGAGAGCACTGAACAAAAACAAATAATTCATGGTACACTAAGGACTTATATTTTTGATATCATATCTAAATCCCAAAAGTATTAATCATTCATTGTGGTGGTGAAAAAGACATTGTAAAAATGTACGTGTGGGGTGTCTACTATACTTTTAATAACACCAAAAATTTGATAAGTATGCTATCCCAGGGCTCTAAAAATGGATTATTTTCTAGGATGATGCTGATTTTCATTGGGTATGTGCATTATTATCAAATGTATATGACTTGCAGGAATACGGGATAAAGCTGTCAACATGTATCACCTGAGTGTCAGTGAGAGTCCTGAACTGCCAGGTTTTGAGGTGGTCAATTAAGACAATAAGACAAATCAAAAGTAACAATCGATCCTTTATTTGTCACTCCAAAGATGCAAGAAAGAAACTAAAAGAGAAGTATTGGCTTCTTCAATGTTCCATTTTTTTTTTTTTTTCCTCACTAATCAAAGGGTTCGCTCTCTCAGTGCAGATAGGGGTAGGGAACGGAATCCTTGACTATGAGTTTTGTCTGAGATGACAGGGGTTAACTGTCACATACCTCTCATTATTTTGCAGGCTGCATCATGGCTCTTCACAGGATGGTCCATGGCAGCTTCCTAATCATAGCAAGAGATGACATCCCAACGGACAGGTAAGTACTTTTTGAGCTTTTGCTCAGATCGTATTTTGTCATTGACCAAAACTCTTTGTGTAGCAATTCAAGCGTTAAGAGGTGGAGAAAAAAACATACCTTTTGGTAGGAGAGGAGAAACTGTAGGCATTTTTTGTTTAATCTACCAAAAAGGTAAAGAGGCCACTTGTAGAAGGTCAGATATAAAATTATTTGACCAGGATAAGAGGCATGGTAAAGAAGTTAGTAAGCACCCTTGATTGTCACCAGCCGAGAAGTGAGTTTATATAGAACAAATGCCTAAAGACATCACTGCAAGTGAACATAATCTTGTTTATGCAGAAGGAAAAAAAATCAGCAATTCTCCTCACCGTAAGGTAAGAGCCTTTTCTCGATAATTGCCTATGTATACCTTGAGTTCGTGAAGCAAAAGGAAATAGACTAAGTTCTAAGACTTTGCTAGGTTCTCGGATTTTAAAGTTGAAGAACCTAGCAGGACTCTGTACTGTTTTTTAAAAACCCAGGGCAAATACAAACCACCAAAAGCTTAGGTATTTATTATTAATCCCTAGAGACAGTAGAGGTAAAAAAGTGAAAGCTCTAACAGTTCTTGGGTTGGGTTGAATGTGGGTGAAATACACTTTTATATTTCCTTTGTAGAGTCATTAGATAAACTAAGGAATTTGGAAGAGTATATACTATGACTAATAATTGTTCTGATTTCTCATCGTTTGAAAATTTAGATAGGAAAAACCGAGCACTTGGAGTACTATTATTTTAGAAAGAGCACCTTGCCATTTAACTGTGCCTTTTATAACCATCAACTACCAGTACCTTGCAGCACATATGATAACCGAGTTTCTCTTTCGTCTTTAGAAATGAGTTCAGCATTTTCTTATAAATACAGTCATTTCTATTCATAAAATTTGCATATTTTAGTCACAAAGTTACTAGATTTAAATTAGATGGCACAAAGGAATTGGGCTAGAAGGCATTAATATTGTACCCCAAGTATCCTCTGTGCTTTCGCTTTCCTCCATATGATATTTCTCCACCACTTTGCACTTCATAATTGCTATTCGAATTGCTCTGCCACGTAAAATATGAGCGGAAATTATGTGTGCTCCTTCTTGGCTGAAAGTGGGATAGGCAGCTCACGGGCTGTCATGTTGTCCTCCCATCACATGGAAGCACTGCAAAGACGGAACACCTTTTATTATGGTTACTTGAGCGACTTTGGTGATCAGATACTTGCTCTCCTCACTCACCCTTTCCCCCACATCAACTTTACTTAGAGACATTAATATGTGAGAGAAACAAATTTTCTGTTTTAACTCTGGGGGCTTTGGGAGTGGTTTGTTACCATAGTATATCATACCCCATCTTGACTAAAACAGACATTGGCATCTGAAAATCAGGTATTATAAATAAATTAATTAATTAATTACGCCTTTTTTTTTTAAAAGACATGATGCAATAAGATATAAAATTCCTACGAAGTAGTTCTAGTAATATCTAGGAGTGTGGCTATTGACTCTGGGAACAGATTGGAATCAAAGTTGGGGGCAGGTACTTGTCTTTTTGTTTATGAGTACCCAAGCCAAGAAAAGCTACATCGACATAATATAGAGGCCACTCTTTATTTCACCAGATGTAGAGACTGCTGTGCATTATCCAGATTACAGATTCTAAGCTTGATGATCTGAGGGGATGGGAAAAACACTTTGGGGAAAAGTGGGAGTTAAAGTTTTGTAGGATCAATTTAAAAACGACCATGTGACTTGCTTTGATAATTTTGAATGGAAATGTTGTATTACTTCTATCCTGAGTCTATGAGCTACTGTCCCACTTGCCAGGTCCTGTGCCCACTCTCTCAGTGACAATGGGAGTGATCAAGGATGCATTTGGGTTTTTGTTTTTGTTTTTGCTTTTTTATTATTGTAAAATAAATTTATTTGAAGATAAACTGTCTCATACAAGGTAAGAGGCAATTTGAAATCCCAGATTGAGCTTGTCTCTTGAAAAGATCCAAGGTCATGCAGCACGATTTCGCATCTGCTTTTAATCCTGAACATTCCCGATTCACGAAACAGCTCATTGTTTACACAGCAAACTCCATGTCTGTGTCCAGCACCAGGGCACCCAAGCTTGGGGCTCTGGGGGACTTGGCGCTGCAGCCCTCAGACTCAGGAGGGCCTGGCTAGGCCGCTGTGGCCACAGGAGTGGACATGTGCTGGCACCCCCGCTCTTCCCTCCCCTGGCACCTTCTGAAAGCAGGAGGATACAAACCAAGACCGGCCGCCTGAGACCGGGACAGGGGTCTCTGCCCCGTTTCCAGGAGAAAACCGGATGGACTCCTGCATGGCCCACTGCTGACAGAACAGGGTGGGTCCTCCTGACAATCCGCCAGCTGGCCAGCCTGCGAGATCCGGAGCAGGGCGGCCTCGCCAGGGCCTTACCCAGCTGCCTTGGCACCCCAGGAGGAGAAAGAGGGAGAAGTGAGCCCCTGCATGTGGCAGCACTTGCTCGTACCACAACAGCCTCCTGAGGATCTTGACTGCAGAGCGTGCAGCGCCTGGTGGCTGCTGACGTGACCACGCACAAGCACCTGCTGGCCTGCCTTGAGCACTTCTTGGCCTCGGAGCTTGGAGGCATTTTGTGGCCCCGAAAGTCTGTGCGCGGATCGCAACCCCTGCTGCTTGGCTGTGTCTGGCAGAGGCACCAAACTGGCAGCTTGTTGAACATCTTCTGGAAGTGATCCATGAGTAAGTCCTGGCAGACGCTGTGTCGGAACTCCCCAGGGTGGCTCCTGAGCGGACTGAAGCTGACCTTGTCGCCCTGCTCTAGATGGACTGGATGAGCTGCAGGTGCCCCTCATGGAAGTTCTCAGGGATCACGTAGGCCTGTGGGGTGGGGGTCAGCCAGGGTGCTTTTGTGGTTGTTTTTGTATATGTACATGCATACATATATTACAAATATAGTAACTACCATAAGATGTAGTATAAATTGTGTCTCTACTAATGTAATATATACATGTATATATTACATAATGCATACATGTGTAAGTTCATATACATATACATATCCACATATTTTTATATTACATACATATTTTAGGTATGTAATTCATTTTTAACATATTATAATATGTACATGTTACATAATACATAATGCATATATACAAAATTATATATATATAAAATCTTTCTCTCTATATATACATATTATTATGTACAACCCAGAACTCTGACTTCCTCCTTGAGCAAAATAAACACTTTCACTTTGCTGTACCTTGAGATTTAGGGCTGATTGTAACCACAGAATAACCTAGCTCAAGGGGGCGCCTGGGTGGCACAGCGGTTAAGCGTCTGCCTTCGGCTCAGGGCGTGATCCCGGCGTTCTGGGATCCAGCCCCACATCAGGCTCCTCTGCTGTGAGCCTGCTTCTTCCTCTCCCACTCCCCCTGCTTGGGTTCCCTCTCTCGCTGGCTGTCTCTATCTCTGTCGAATTAAAAAAATAATAATAATAACCTAGCTCAAAATTTATTATTTGATGATGTATTTATTATATATTTTATATCAATTATTTTTACTCTGTGCATCAGAGTAGCTTTAAGCAAATCCCAAATTCTCTAAGCCTCCTTGTGCATGTTCTAATTGAAGAAAATAATGCCTGTCCTTTCTGTGTGTATAAGATGATGCATGTGAAATTTCCTTTTATGTTTAATGCTTCAAAAATTATATTATTGTTATGGAATAATTAATTGAGAAGAGTAAGAATATGCAAAAGTGAAATTTTAGAAATAATCAAAATTTCAAAAATTCAAAATTCCAATTATAGCTTTTGTAAGAACACTTCCCTAAACTTCATAATCTGAGTTTATAAGATTTCTGTCATAAATTCCCTATATCTGAGCAATTTAAAACCAGTCACTTCATCTTTTTATTGATTTCTTGCTAAAAAGGAAAAAAAAGACATTGTTGCAAAATAACTATATATACAAATATTCAGCTAATCATATTTGTATTTTTATTTTTTTAAGTTTTTAAAAAGATTTATTCATTTATTTTAGAAGGGGGGAGGAGCAAAAGGAGAGGAAGAAAGAGGATCTCAAGCAGACTCCCTGACATGGGGCTCAATCTCAGGACCCTGAGATATGACCTGAGCCGAAATCCCGAGTCAGACCCTTAAATGATGGAGCCAGCCAGGTGCCCCTAAAGTCATATTTTTTAAATAAAAGATAAGATATACATCTTTATTTCCATATATGAAAAGCATTACTTAAAAATGGGTACATGAATTTGAGTACAGTATCATTGTATAAATACCTTCTAAAGATCACAGTTTGGTTTTTAACCAAATTTACTGTATAAGAAATATTTACATAATAATATGATATTCAAAGTTGTTCCCAGTACTAATCCCATAATCCTGGCTATTGTGTGTAAAATTATTTTCTGTACATCTAACACATTCACCACCCAGGAGAAATTATTCTGAATCTGCAGAGAGATGCTATCCTAGTCTGATTTATTATTTTCTCAAATATATTTCTTAAGTATTCTTTGTTTCATGTTGAAAACAAATAGCTAAAAGTGTCTCTTTTTTTTTGAACTCTAACCTGCAATTCTAATGGATAGATCTCAATATTTCAATAACTTTCATAATCAGTGTTACATATATATTGATATACATGTTTATATCTAATATATATCTAATAATATTTTATATTGTCAAAAGTTCAGAAATTGAAGTAAAACCAATGAGTCACTGAAATAGTAATTAGTAAAAGTTTATTATGCACATACCAAAAAGACAGTTTGCAAACCAGGAGCACTCAAACTAAAACACTGAATGAGGCTCTGGGGTATATTGTTATAAAACAACTTATATAGTGAAAAGGTAGTGAATATTTATTCTTCATAGACTTTGGCTATACTATTAGAATTTTCTTAAATGATAGCGGATTGGTCAGTGGTTGCCTTCTATCAACCTTGGGGAGCAGTTTGTTTTGCTTATGATTTCTAGAGGCATAAACAAGAAATGACCTGGGTCAAGTTAGTCTTGCAAAATAAGCTAAACTAAGCTTTGCTTGCATGACTGAACTAGTTTTATTTGCTCAGGGAATTTTCAAGGCTGTTCTCTTTTTTTATGTTAGCTATATATGTGTGTGTATATTAGCATAGGTGAAGAAGCCAAAAAGCAGGTTTAAGTAAAGTCCTTCCAACTACTAGTGGTAGTTTTAATTAGTTTTACCTTATTGGCAACATAGTAGACAAAGAACAATGTAACAATTTTGGACATTCCAGTGTTCTATGGTCAGCTGTTGATTCTGTACATTGGAGCCCTGTGGGTTCTACTGCACAGTGTCCCCACAACCCTATGCTTCAGGCAGGATTCTTCAGAACCATTAGTTCAATTCTAAGCCTGAAGTTGGAGTGACTAAAAAAAAAAAAAAAAACTAAGAAGAAATGTTTCATTTGAAAGAATATCAATTATATTTTTCAAGGTTGTGCATATCAAGACCATGCAATGAATCTTTAGTAAATGACTTAAAATTGAAATTCTACAGAAAGCTTAGGGAAGAAACTTTAGATTTCCTTCTATTCCTTCTAAACACACATAGTATTTTTTTACGCTTTAATCCTCGTAAAATTAAGTGGAAAACTTAATGCTTTTCCAATTAAGTGGAAAAACAGGTCATACCCCCCTCCCCCCACAATTAATAAAGTCCAGAATGTGTTAAAATTGAAAAGGAATATATTTGCTTAAATGTTATCCAGAGTAGGCCTTTAGTACTCAGGATACTTGGTTCCTAAAGGTGAAAATTTTAGACCCACGTCAATCTCCTTTCAACGATTTCTTTTCTTAGGAAATTGAATCATTAACAGCTCTTTTTCAAAAGCTGGCTTTAATGAACACTCACTGAATCAGCTGTTTTTTGGACTCCCAACTGAAGTACAGTGCAATCAAGCTATTTTGCATCTGTGAATATATTCTGGCATTTTTCACAGCTACAGTTTTTTTATTTGTCAAATAATCATTTCCTATAATAAGGGAGCAGGGTGTAAACATGTTTTTCAATAATTTATCTTTAGATATCTGATTTTTCGTAGAATGAACATGAAATTCTGATGAGCTTTGTAACTGCATAGTGTGTCTCCAATTAGATATTTGATGGAAAGAAAGTGAAGCTTAACGGTGATATGTTGTAAAGTACTGATATGATAATCTTTCTGGCACATTTTCTTATCTCTAACACTTTCACTAAGGAGTATTTCATTCTAAAAATACACTACTTTTCCACCTTATCTACAAAAGTTATGGATTATTTTAAATGGTACTTTATGGGTACTGTTTCTACATCTAACTTCTTTTTTTTTTAATATCATATCACTATTTTCAGAAGAACTTAAGTCATGTTATATAACTTCTGACTTCTCTAACTGATCCTATCAACTTCTTTTTTTTTTTTTTTAAGATTTTATTTATTTATTCGACAGAGATAGAGACAGTCAGCGAGAGAGGGAACACAAGCAGGAGGAGTGGGAGAGGAAGAAGCAGGCTCATAGCGGAGGAGCGCGATGTGGGGCTCGATCCCATAACGCCGGGATCACGCCCTGAGCCGAAGGCAGACACTTAACCGCTGTGCCACCCAGGTGCCCCTGATCCGATCAACTTCTTATAAGAAATATGATAAAAACTGAGATCTTTTCTTGTATACAATGTAAGATAGCAGTTCAGTTTCATTCTTTTGCATGTAGCCGTCCATTTTCTCAACACCATCTATTGAAGAGACCGTCTTTTCCATATTGTATATTCTCTCCTCCTTTGTCATAGATTAGTTGACCATATATGCATGGGTTTATTACTGGGCTCTTTATTCCATTGATTTTTGTGTCTGTTTTTCTACTAGTACTATACTGTTCTGATTACTATAGCTTTGTAGTATAGTTTGAAATCAAGGGTGCATGATAACTCCAGCTTTGTTCTTTTTTTTTTTTAAGATTTTATTTATTTATTTAGAGAGAGATTGAGCACAAGTGAGATGAAAGGCAGAGGGAGGGAGAGAGAGAATTTCAAGCAAATTCCACATTGAATGTGGAGCCCAATGCAGGGCTTGATCTTATGACCCTGACATCATGACCCGAGCCAAAATCAAGAGTCAGATGCTCAACTGACTGAGCCACCCAGGCATCCCTCCAGCTTTGTTCTTTCTTCTCAAGACGGCTTTGGTTATTCAACAGTCTTTTGGGTTTCATACACATCTTGGAATTCTTTTTCTAATTCTGTGAAAAATACCACTTGAAATCAAGCAATTCCTCTACTGGGTATTTATCCAAAGAAAACAAAACACCAATTCATAGAGATATATGCACTCCTATGTTTATTGCAGCATTATTTGCAATAGCCAAGATCTGGAAGCAACCTAATTGTTTATCAAAAGATGAATGAATAAAGAAGATGTGGGGCGTGTATAGAGAAAGAAGGATAGCACATGCTTAGATAAAATTATTAAACTCGAGTGATAGCAGGTGTCATATGAACCTATACTGTGGACATTAAAGCCATGTAGCATACTGCTTCATTAACTCTGCAGCAATGAGAAGGCATTACATTCTCTTCACCTCTTCTGGTTGTTAAATGTTCAAATTTATGCCAGTTAGTATATCATATATTAGTCTTTAGAGAAATTTATCTGAAAACTGATTCTTCAAAGAAATCAGAATGTATGCTATACAAGGAGAGATAACTGCTTTAAAAATACCAAGCTAAAAGACGTAGTTGTGATTAACACTAGAGGTCATTTCTTTTAAATTCTGATAGGTTTCATAGACATTATATTTAGTATGCATAATTGTATACTATAGGACACAAAGCTATGATTAGATGGATTCTCCTTCAGTACGATGTATTGATATATTCTATTTTTAACTAGTCCTAAAACAATTATCTAAAGGAAGACAAACCCCTTAAAATAGTATTTGCACTGTATTTTTAAAGCCATTTAATGACAGGAACTCAAACACTGCTTGGTGCCTAAAATAATTTTCTATAAAATTGCAAAATTTCATAAAGTAATATACTTGGAATCTTGATGCTACATTTTTTAAAAATTGTATCTGAATGAAGAAGTAGTGTATAATAGAAAGAGCAGGATAATTCAGTATAATTCATTTCATCCAATATTGATTGAACCATATTCTGAGCTTCACAATGAGATTAATATTAGAGTTAGCAGAGAATGAAGTAGATACATGGTCCTGGATTATAATACAATAGTCAAAAGACCTAATTCCTTCCACATCACTTATTTAATATATGAATTTTATGATATTCTGTCTTCATCTCAATTTCTTGGTCCAATTTCATTACAGATTACTTCTGTGAAGTAATAATGTTAACAAAATCTCTTTTGTGATTATTGTTTAGAGTGAAATTAAATGTTACCATGAATTTTAAACTGCAAAAGCACTATGCAAATGTCAAGGATGCATAAATTGGCTAATTTTTAGAAGGTATACCAATCTGGATAGTGGTTGAGAGGCTTAGTTTTTTAAACCAAATTTTTAAAATTTCCAAAATTTTCAATTCAATTTTAGTCACATGTATAAAGTTATTCAGATATCTAAGTATTAATGCAAAGGATTACTTATGATTTGATAGCACAAGCATTGTAAATTACTTTTTTATTGCTTTCTGACTATGGTTGGAAAGACAATGGGGCAATATAAAACTGACATAACATTGTGAATATCTTTTTAGAAATGCTGGAGGGAAAGGGGATTTGTATTAAACAAACAGATATCAGTCCAATTCTTTAACTACTCTCCCACTTTTTTCTCTATATAATACGTGGACAAGAATTTATTTTGCTGGTAAACTCCTGTAATTGACTATCTGAGCTGCAATAGATCTCTAATCAAGGCAGATTACTGTTTTTGTGACCTTGAATAGTTTATTTGACTCTCTGTAGCTATTTCTCTTGAACTGGAAAATTAAATCTAAGTAGAACCTCAGTGCCAAACAGATGCTACCTTTGGCTTGAACTGTCTTGGGTAAATTATAAAATAATAATTAATAACTAAGAGCCAATGCCCAGAAATTATGCAGGCATATCCATTACCTCTGTACATAAACAAAATCAATTTTCATTAAATATGTTAATTCTGCACAGCATCACTATCAAAGCTTTGCCAATGCCTGAGTAGGCATTATGCCTTATTTTCCAAATCAAGCAAACCATTTTTCATTATTTGTTTTGATTATCTTCAATATGGCTTATCCTAATTGTGTTGAGAACAGGTGCATTTGTGTCACTAAAGAACCCAAAATAACAGTCTGAATATAAACCTTTTATATGCCATGTGGTGCAATTATTTCATAGGGATGCACAGTGGGAAGTATTCTGCTGATAGAAACCTTAATGTAATTACAGGCCAAATGGGGAATAAAAAGGAAGCAGGAGAAATATAAATTACTATTTCCAACAGCATCTTTTAGTTGGCTGAATAGATGGCGATTTGTAGATATTTGAGATTTTTAGAACAAAACCACTGATTATTTAGAGTTTATTCCTGCTCCACATTTATTCTTTTTCAGTAAAATATATTTTACAAGAGATTAATTAATGTTAGTCTTTAGTTAAATATATTTGTAAGTTTTGCATAATTAATTACATCTGCTTACTTTAAAATGTGGTGGCTATATAACCAAGCAGGTAAAACTGAAAGAAGATTCTGGCACTTACTAATTGAATTCAAGAATTTTTTTTATGATTGATTTGAGCAATAGTAGCTGATCTATCAAGTGTTCCATTATTATTAGCGTACTAGCATACCTCATATAATCCTTATGTCAATTATATAAGCTGACACTACTATTATTTACATCTTAAAAATGAGGAAACCAGGGGCGCGTGGGTGGGACAGTTGGTTAAGTATCTGACTCTTGGTTCCAGCTCAGGTCATGATCTCAGGGCCATGAAATCGAGCCCTGTGTCGGACTCTGCACTCACCACACGGTCTGATTGAGATTCTCTCTCTTTCTCTCTCTGCCCTTCCCACTTGTGCTGTCTCTCTCAAATAAATAAATACATCTTTTAAAAAAATGAGGAAACCAAAGCTGGTCCAAGCAAAGTAATTTGTCTAAGGCCAAACACTTAGTAAATTAGTGAAAGGAACTTCAAATTCTCTTTCAAAACAGCAAAGTCTGAGCACGGCATTCTGTACATACATATTTTTCAAGGTTGAGTAATATTGCATATCACTAAATATTGCATATCATTCAGTAAGTAAGGATTTCTTGAGCAAATGCTTATGTTTTTGTAAATGTTATTTTCAATCTCTTACTATCTTACAGTTGCAATTTATTTTCCACTGGAAAGGTTCATGTGTTAAAATATATGTTTTAAACTGTAATAAGTTATTAATTAGGATGATAATAGGAAAATATATCCACTTCTTAATTATATATAGTATATGAAGACA
Source organism: Ursus americanus (assembly GCF_024610735.1). Lineage (NCBI taxonomy): Eukaryota > Metazoa > Chordata > Mammalia > Carnivora > Ursidae > Ursus > Ursus americanus. Next base: position 46,634,892 of record NC_142141.1, on the reverse strand, counting down.
AAGATTATCAAATAACAGAAAACAGGGACATTTGAAGCCCCCATCTCACCACCCGTTTCAGTTCCCTCTCTTCCGCAAAGCAATATGCCACGCCAGTAACCTAATTAACTAATTTGAATTTTACATAGTTTCTTTAATTTTGTAATTCAAAGTTGGAATTGAGAGTAACATATATTTGACACAACATGTTTATTTAATATCATTCTAGGTGCTACAGATGTACTCTACTCAGCTCAGTAAAAGATTTAGACAATTCATTTTAAAAGAAAAATAGGAGATAGGCTTTGTTTACTTTATTTTTGTTAAGAACTTAAGTTGGCCAAGGGCAGTTAGAATCTAAATTGCTCTGAATTCTGTATAAAATAACTTGTCCAAAAGTTTTATATAATACTACATACACATCTTTTGAGTTTATTTCCTGTGAATTATGTGCTTCTTGATTTTTTCCCCCTCTGATTCATCAAATATCAGGAGGTAATGAAACTATAATTCTGGCATTTCTGAAATAACTAAAGGTTATCATGGAAAGTGCAGAATTTCACTTTATTTCAGAGATCATTTTTAATTTTACACTTGAATTCAAAATATAACCATACTTCAAATAGAGAATTAATATTATAACCTATATATCTAAATAGTAATGATTCAGTACAAGATGTCATATTCTCATATCCACTAACATGGGTACAATACTAGTAAGTAGTATTTATTATTTAATACATGTCAGGAAATATCTTAAGCCTTTCATATATATATTTCTTTAAATCTTCAAAATCACCACAGACAAGAGAGAATTTATTATCCCTATTTTAGTGATGAGGTCACTGAAACTTCAAAGAATTACATTCATGGAACCTTATGCACTCTGCCCTGACAAGCTTGACACTCTATTCTTGGAACAATTAGCCTTTGTTAATTTTTACAGTTGACTGACACAGTGTAGCACTTTTTGGTCATATCTATGATGGTATATTTAATTTATTTTACTGAGTTTATAATTTCTTAAACATGCCATTATCAGACAGAAATAAAATGTATTTTATCTGATTATAAATACACTTTTTATAACTCCAGGTGAGTAGTAGGTCATAAAAATGGTTTTATCACTTTATCAGTAGTTTTTAAAAAATTAATTGAAACAGTGAAAGCAATTGTTATTCACATTCTTTTCTACTGTTATTTTTTAAAAAGATTTTATTTATTTATTTGGGAGAGCAAGAGAGCGAGAGTACACAAGCAAGGGGAGCAGCAGGCAGAGAGAGAAGCAGGCTCCCTGCTGAGGAGGGAACCTGATGAGGGGCTTGATCCCAGGAGTCTGGGATCCTGACCTGAGCTGAAGGCAGACGCTTAACTGACTGAGCTACCCAGATGCCCCTCTACTGTAATGGTACATGACATAGTCAGTCAATGAAACAATATTGCTTATTAATTTTTAGCATGTGCCAAACACTGATCTAGGAACTACAGAATCAGTGGATAATAAAGTAACAAAAAATTGCTCCTTTCAAGGAATTTCCCTTTTGGTCTGCAAAATACATAAAATGATTTTAGGTAATAATAAATGCTAGATAATCATAAAAGGAAAAAATGATTAGAAGATTGAGACATGGAAACTCAAAAGGAGATGAAGTGTTTGGTAGTGTAAAACTAGATACTTTAGCAATGGAATCATTAGGCAAACATGAATTGACTAGGTTTTACGACAAACTCAAGCAAGAAATTGTGTCTAGGATGATCTCAATAAGAATATACAGAGGAAGCTGAGAAAAAGTACAGAGAGAAGTTGAAGTTAGATCCATACAATTTAAAGAGGGAGTAAGGCATTACCTGAGAACAAAATACCAGTAGATTCACAATACAGTACAAATAGGGAATAAATGGGAATATATGAGTCATTAAAAAACACTCTCTTTTAAGCACTTGTTTCTACGTGTAAATAATCTTCTGCTCCTGTATTAGTTCAACACATGCTGTATTCAGGCCTTGTTGCTGAAGTTCTGGAATAAGTAGGGCAGACCAGATCACATTCTTTATGAAGCTTATTGTCTGATTGGAAAATACAGCCAAGAAACAAAAAAATGATATATGCTTATGAACTTACTAGTGCTATGAAATGAAGTACATAGTAGAGGAATCATATAATAATATCTACAATGATTTAGGAGTTAAGGAAATTGATGATTAAGAAGAAACTTGAAATATGTATATGAATTGTCAATCAAGAACAAATATCTCTGGGTTGTAAGTGCACGTTCAAGATTCAGAGTATTAGGAGAGAAGATACACATTCATAAATTCATGTGGCTGGAGAAGATTGTGTTAATAAGTGGGATAAGATGTGGGCAGAGAGCTGCAAGGGGCCAGGTCATGGAGGGCTGCACAGGCAACTGAGATTCAGAATTTATTTTAGTTGAAGGAAGCAAATGACTGCCATTGAAATTTGACTTTTAACACTTACTCTCTCTGGTGTGTGGATATTGAACTATATTGTGCATAACCCGTGGCAGGAAGACACATATACTCCACTCAGTTGAGACAAGCTACAGATGAGGCATCGTAAGTGAAGTGAGTATCACCATCAAATGTGACCTAAAGTGAATGATTTTGGTTTTGGGATTTTTGTGTTGTTTTTTGGTTTCTGCTTTGTTTTGTTTGTTTTCATTTAATGTTGGCAGCTAGGAAATATTAATGTTAAAATTATTTCCTATGGTTGGCAAGCTGTGGCACTTTTGAGTTCAAGGAAAAGAAACTGAAAGGAACTGACCAGTGAGGTAGGCAACTTACACAAGTTGAAGGGGAGAAAGGCAGATCTATTCAAGAGATATGGGATATGTAATGGGTAGAATTTCAAGATAAAAATGTTCAAGATGCTGCAAGATTTTGATTTTTCTAACTTCAGAAATATGGTGAATGATTATAATTTTCTCTGTTGTGTTCCCTATGTGTTTCCCAAGCATTTAAAAGAGTGTCTGACACAAATAAATAATCAATAAGTATTTTTGAGCAAATAACTAAGTGAATGTATGAATGGTATAATTTACTGAGATTGTGAACAGGAAATGCAAATAAACACACATATATACATTTTACATAAACATGGTTAAATATTATGGTTATAAAGATGATATAAAGTTATTATAAATGAAGTCTGATGAAGAAAGATGACATGCTAACAAATTCAGTATAAAATAATAACATATTATGGAGTTAATTACTATTTTTTTAAAGTGTCAATTCTCCTGATGTATCATCTTTCCAGTTTTACCTAATGTCTTTCAGGCAGACTTTAAGCTGCTTTTTCACTTTTTTAAATTCCTTTTTTGAACAACTATGATGATTAGTTCTAATTGTCAACATGTCCGGGAAAAATGCTCAAATATTTGGTCAAATATTCTGCGTGTTTCTGCAAGAGTAGTTTTGGGGAGATACATTTAAATCTGTAAACTTTGAGTAAAGTGGGTTATCCTCCATTACATGAGTGGGCCTTGTCCAATCAGTTGAAGGCCTGAATAGAACTAAAAGGCTGACCTCTCTAGCAAAAGGGAATTCTCCAGCAGATTGCCTTGGACTTAAACAGACTTAACAGCCTGTAGGCCTCCCCCATCAGATTCTGAACTCACCAAGCCTCTAAAATTTAATTAACTTATTTCTTGAAGTAAATTTCTTTCCATATATATATGTACACATATTTCTATCTATCTACCTATCTACTAGCTATCTATCTATCCACCTGTACTTCCTATTGGCTCTATTCCTCTGTGGAATCCTTACTAATACACTAATATAAACTCAGATTCCAGAAGGCGTATCACTTCAAAATGAAGTCACATTTATGTGTGTGTGTGTGTGTGTGTGTGTGTGTGTGTGTGTGTTGCTAAGGTTGGGAAGGTAGACAGTATATGATATATGAATCATTCCATTTAGCAGAGAGGGGAAGAATGTTGGAAAGGAAATATCAATCTAAGTCAGGATCAGAAAAGAAAAAAAAAAGAAGAAAAAAAAAAGGAAAGGAGGGAAAGAAAAAAAGAAAAAAAGAAAAGTTATTTAAGAAACACACGGGGAGGATTACACTGACACACTGTTACAAATTCCTTCCCAGTGTAACCACAGATTGTTTTTGCAGTCAGGCTGTACTACAATACCTAGGAATCTATCATACCGTCTCTGAATAGCCCATCACCATTGATCCCTCACTTGACTCCCTTTCATGGTACCCTATGGATGACTTTGTAGGTAAATATATCTAAGGCATTTTATTTCATATACATCAAAATCTAAATCTCTTTCTGTAGAGTGGAAGTCATTGAACCATGGTTTACTTATGTTGTACTCCAATGCATTCTGCTCTAGAAAGTGCTGCAATAATTCATATTTTCTTGTTTTGCTTTCTTAAAGTCCCAAAGTGCTGGACAGTGCTTTGCAATAGCCTTTATAGTTCGACCATTACACAGAACATCAATCAGATTTTGTACGTAGTCACTGTACTTCATATCTGATCAAACTGCAGGCTGTAAATACAGATCAAATGGCAAAGGAAAGAATATGCTTTTTTAGTAGATAAATTCGAAACAACTGATGAGCCTTTAAATGCAATTTGCTTATTTCTCCTCTTTCTTCTTTACTTTTACATCTTATGTTTTAAATGCTCATATAGGGGGGTGGGGGAATGGGATAGGCTGGTGATGGGTAGTAAGGAGGGCACGTATTGCATGGTGCACTGGGTGTTATATGCAACTAATGAATCATCGAACTTTACATAAAAAACCAGGGATGTACTGTATGGTGACTAACATAATATAATAAAAAAATTAAAAAAAAATGCTCATATAGTCATCCACTTCATTTTGAATTGGATCTTAGTTTTATAATAGTACTTTTAAAATTTTTATTAAAGTATAATTAACATACAATATTATACAGTTTCAGGTAGACAGCATATTGATTCAACAAGTCTGTACATTACTCAGTGCTCACCATGGTGATCATAGTGACCATCTGTCACCATACAATGTTATTGACTATATTCCCTTTGCTGTACTTTTCATCAGCGTTACTCATTGGTTTTATAACTGAAGGTTTTACCTCTTAATCCCCTTTATCTATGAAATTGTACATTTTAATTGAGCTAAATAAAAAATACTACTTTTCATGTAGTAAAAACTAATTAATATGAGGTAATAGTGGAATGATTTAGATATACTGAGATGCTATGATAAGGTGGTGGAGAGAATAATTGAAAGGAGCACCTGTATTAGTACTTCACAAACTTTGATGTACATAGGAATCACCTAACATTATTAAACATTACAATTCAAATTGTGAATCAGGAGGCTTGGGATTGTGCCCTAAGTTCTGAATTTCTAACAGGTTTCTTGTTGATGGTTATGTTCACAGATCACATCGTGAGTAGCAAAGAGCTGCACGGCACTCATGAGGGGGCTATCATTATAAATTCCGTTTCCAGATGAGGAAGCAAATGAACAGAGATAGTCTTCACCAAAGTCTTAGAGTCTTTGTCATTGTTAATAGTTATGTTCTGTCTTCTTAGCAGTAAGATATTGCCAATGAATTTTGTCATAGTTCCTCACAAAGTTAAAACAAAACAAAATGAACCAAACAATGAATTGACCTTCCTGAAAATGTCAGTATGTTATAATACATACATGCAGCTGTAACATGCTGTTATAATAACATATGCTGCTTTTAATCATTTGAATCACATTAGCTGATTCTCAATACATGTTTAAATGAAGGACCAAAAATGATACACACCAACATCTCTACCACTTATAAAAGTCGTAAATGATTTGAAATTCCATAAGATAAAGCCATAGAGTTTTAAGTCACAGATAAAAAAAATCTTAATTTTTTTCATGCCACAAATATTACTTTTAGGTCAAATTTAGATCTAGTCTTACACTTGATTGGGTGACTTTTGAAAAAATAGTGTATCTATGGAACTGCTTGAGATAACAGAGTTCCAAGGATTTGGGTACACGAGCTTAAGTTCTAATGTATGCGAATATTCTTCCACCTCCCTGCAGATATCATCATGAAGAGAAAATTACTTTCTAATGTGTCTTTAGATCATTCCAAGTGATGGTCACAGTTTCACAATCAAAATAATTAAGTTCATTTCAATAGATGCAGAAAAAAACATTTGACAAGTTACAGCATCCATTCATGATAAAAACCCTCAACAAAGTAGGTTTAGAGGGAACATATCTCATAATATAATAAAGCCATATGGAAAACCGACAGCTAACGTCATACTCAATGGGGAAAAACTGAAGCTTTTCTTCTAAGGTCAGGAACACTCTCAACACTTTTATTCAACATAGTACTGGAAGTCCCAACTGCAGCAATCAGACAATAAACAAACAAACAAATAAAGTCCAAATTGGTAAGGAAAAAGTAAAACGTTCACTATTTTCATGTGACATGATTTTATATGTCAAAAACCCTAAGGACTCCACTAAAAACCTACTAGAAATGATAAATGAATTCAGTAAGGCCACAGAGTACAAAATCAGTGTACAGAAATCCATTGCATTTCTATACACTAATAATGAAGCAGCAGAAAGAGATATTAAGAAAATAATCCTGTTTACAATTGCACCCCAGATAATAAAATACCAGGAATAAACTAACTTAGGAGTTGAAAGACCTGTATTCTAAAAACTATAAAACATTGGTGAAAGAAATTGAAGACAACACAAACAAATAGAAAGATATTCCATACTCATGGATTGGAAAAACAAATATTGGTAAAATGCCCATACTACCCAAAGCAATCTACAGGTTTAATGCAATCCATATCAAAATACCAACAGCATTTTTCACAGAACTGGAACAAACAATCTTAAAATTTGTATGGAACCACAAAAGACCCCAAGTAACCAAAACAATCTTGAAAAAAACAAAAACAAAGCTGGAGGTATCAAATTTCAGATTTCAAGTTATACTACAAAGATTTGTAGTAATCCAAACAGTATGGTACTGGTACAAAAATAGACATATAGACCAATAGAACAGAATAAAAAGCCTAGAAACAAACCCACAATTATATGGTCAATTAATCTTCAATAAGGGAGGAAAGAATATGTGATGGGAGAAAGGCAGTCTCTTAAACAAATGTGTTAGGAAAACTGGACAGCTACCTGCAAAGCAATGAAACTGGATCACTTTCTTACACCATACACAAAAATAAACTCAAAATGGATAAATGTGAGACCTGAAGCCATAAAAATCCGAGAAGAGAAACAGGCAATGATTTCTCTGACATTGGCCCCCAACAACATTTTTCTAGATATATCTCCTGAGGCAAGGGAAAGAAAAGAAAACAAACAAACAAACAAACAAAAGCAAAACTGGGACTACATCAAAATAAAAAGCTTCTGCACAGCAAAGGAAACTATCAATAAAACAAAAAGACAACCTACTGAATGGGAGAAGCTATTTACAAATGACATAGCTGATAAAGGGTTAGTATCCAAAATATATAAAGAACTTGGCAACTCAACACCCAAGAAACAAATAATCCAATTAAAAATGGGAAAGAGAAATGAACCAGACATTTTGCAAAGAAGACATACAGATGGCCAACAAACACATTAAAAGATTATTCATCATCAGGGTTGTATAAATAAAAACCACAATGAAATATCACTTCACACCTGTCAGAATGGGTAAAATCGACACAAAAAAGAACAGGTCTTGACAAGGATGTGGAGAAAAGAGGAATATTTGTGTACTGTTGGTAGGAATGAAAACTGGGGCAGCCACTCTAGAAAACAGTATGGAGGTTCCCCAAAACGTTAAAAATAGAACTACCTACAATTCAGCAATTGCACTAGTGGGTATTTACCCAAAGAATACAAAAACACCAATTCAAAGGGGTACATGCACCCCAATGTTTATAGAAGCGTTTTTTACAATAGCAAAATTATGGAAGCAGCCCAAGAGTCCATCAAATGATGACCAGATAAAGAAGATGTAGTCTATACCTATCTATATCTATACATCTATATCTACATCTATATAGCAATGGGATATTATTCAGCCATAAAAAAGAATGAAATCTTGCTATTTGCAGTGGTGTAGAGAGAGTATAATGCTAAGCAAAATAAGTCAGTCAGAGCAAAACAAATACCATATGATTTAACCCATATGTAGAATTTAAGAAACAAAACAAATGAGCAAAGGGGAAAAAAAGAGAGAAAGAGACATCAAAAAACATGATGATTACCAGAACAAACTGATGGTTACCAGAGGGGAGGTCGAGCGGGGAATGGGTTGAATAGGTGATCGGGATTCAGGAGTGCACTTGTGATCAGCACTTGTGGAGTCACTGTGTTGTACACTTGAAACTAATAAAACACTGTATGAAAATCACTGGAATTGAAATTAAAACTTGAGGAGCCAAAAATATAAAACTTCTGAAACTGTCTCTGATATTTATGGTGAGAGCTTTATAGCTTTCTGCAGATAACTTACCTGCATTTCAATCCTACTTATAACAATTTTTAACTGTATGGATTTGGACAAGTTATGTAAAATCTCTTTACACCTCAATTTCTCTATCTGCAAAGGGGCAGTAAGAGTAGAACCTACCTGATAATGTTATTGTGAAATTTAAATGAGTTAATGTATGCAAAGCATTTGGCACAGTGTCTGAAAAATCGGCAACATTGTTATCACTAGTTATAGTCATACTGAAACAATTTCAGTTTATACAATGTCCTTAAATTTCCTACCTCCTAGATTAAGTGGTTGTTATTCCGCTTGACTAGAATTTTCCTTTTTCCTTGTATCCTCACATGGCACAGAACAAAGAGAGGAAGCAAGCTCTCTCCTTATTCCACTCATAAATGCCCCACCCTCATAGCCTCATCTAATCCTAATTATTTCCTGAATGCCCTACCTATTATAAACATTGGGAGTTAGGAAATTAGGATGTCGATATATGAATTTGGGAATACACAAACATCCAGTCTATAGCAGAATGTATTCCAGGGGACAGGAATTTTGGGGGCCATCTTACCATTCTGAATATTACAGTCCATCTTCTGGCCCTAATGTTTTACTTTCCTCCCATTTTCAGAACATGTTTATCCTTACCAGAAGTTTCTGAGTCTCATCCCATTAGGAAATCAGCTCAGAGTGCAAAATCTCATTATCTAAATTATCTGAGTGTAGGTCATGGGGCATAGTTAGTCTCCATCTGTGGACAAAGCTAAAGGCCCCTAACACTCTCAACATACAATAGTGGGACAGGCATAGAATAGCAGTTGCAGACATTTGGTTCAAAAAAAAAAATAAAAAAAGAAAAAGAAAAGAAAAAAGAAGAAGAAGAAGTAAAAATGAGTCACTGGACCCTAAGGATCCTGAAATCCAGCAGGGCAAATGTTGGATTTTCCTTGATTAAGTTTCAAGATCTGGGAATAATCCTCCATGATTCACTGCTGTACCTCTGGACCCTTTTCCACCCTCTGAGTCATTGTTCCTTTTTTCATGAAAGGTATTACGTGTTTGCAGCTGAGTGGTTTTATCATGCTCTTTTCTGCCAAGAAAATTTTGTGAGAATGACAGCCTTATTTCATTACATACTCTGTCTGTCCCTTTCAGTTCAAGCTGACAGTAGTCCTGTTGAAACAATTTTCTCAAGAACTCCATGAGCCTTCATGGATTTCAAGGGGATTAAATTCATTAGACAAAAGCCACAGCTACAAATCTTTCTGAGATAATCTTTTCTCTATCTTTGGCTCCTACCGAGATGGCTGAGAGACAATGTTCTTCCAAGGGACACTCTGGTTTATTTGAGACATTCTGAGAGATATACCCTTAATCTCTTTGATGGGCTCTGGTCACTGTATATTCTGACCTTTTGGTCTTTCTGAAGTTTTAGCCAAAAACTGCAGGGTCACACACTTAGTCTGTTCTCTGTGCCATGCTTTTAGCAACCATTTCCAAATTTTAGCATCTTTTGAATTTTGAAAAGCTGATGTTTAACAACTCTTCCCTTTATTGATTCCCCTCTTCTAACATTTTGCTGGAAGCACCAAGATGAAACCAGGCAGCATCTTTAATACTCTGCTTGGAAATCTCCTTAGGAATATCCAAGTTAAGGCTTTACAAGGTTTTCTTTTCATGTAACGGTGGGGCACAGTTTTGCTAAGTATTCGTACTTACTTATTCATTACTACATAACAGGAATCCTGCCTCCTCTAATTGCTCAATGACTGTTCCTCACTTGGAGACTTCGAGTCTTCAGCATTCTCAATAACCAGATTTACACTAGCATTTTGTTGAATTGATTTGCACTTTCTCCCGTCAATGCTCTGTTCTATCAGAGCCTACTGTCCAATCCCAGTCTTGCCCACATTTCAGGTATTTGTTGCAGCGTCACATTATTTCTTATACCAGAGTCAATATTAGTTTTCTATTTCTGTGTAACAGATATGACAAACTTAGATTCTTCACGCACCCATTGTTCACCTCACGGTTCCATGTGCTGGAAAGGAGTCAAAGCACATGGAGTGGATCATCTCTTTGGGTTCCCACAGGGCAGCAATAAGATGTTGGCTACACTCCGTGTTCATTTACATCCAAGGGTCTTCTTTCAACCTTATTCAGATTGTTGGCAGAAATTAGTTTCTGGTAGTCATATGTTTGAAGCTCTCCACCCCTAGAGGCTGCCTTTTTTTTTTTTTCAAGATCTTATTTATTTACTTGAGAGAGAGATAGCTAGAGGAGAGCACAAGCAGGAGGGAGAAGATGTGGGGCTCCATCCCAATGTCCTAGGATCATGCCCTGAGTTGAAGGCAGACACTACTGACTGAGCCATCCAGCTGCCCCAAGGCTGCCTTTTTGCATAAGAAGTTTCCAAGAGCAGAAATATCTCTCTGACTTCCAGACCCTGTTTGATAGGGCTCAACTGATCTGATTAGTCCTGTTCAGGAGACTCTTACTTTTGACTAATTCACTATCGAGTTATTTAGACTCTAACACTTCTAAAATATCCCGTCTCGTTGTCATATAAAACTGTATAATCATGGGGATATTATCCATTGTAGTCACAGGTCCTACTTTGACTCAACAGAAGGGGATTATACAGAGGGTGGAAATCTTGAGGGCCATTTTAGAATTCTGCCCACGACATCAGCTAAATTATCAATTCCCATTTCTAATCCCTCTATGTCATCTCAAGGTGTCCAGAACCCTTAATATCTGTAATTCCTGGGAACTTTATGAATTCACATAATGATTCTACTCTTTCTTTGTGATACTTTCCATGTGTCCTTGCAAAGTTGGTCAATATACTTGATTCTCAAACTCTTAATCTACCAGTTGAAGAAAATATAAACCCTTATCTCTCACAAGGGAGGACTTCTGTGATCCTACTAATTATAGGATGCTTTAAAACTCACAGTGATGTCTCCAAAAAAAGGCTCCCATATCTTCATTTAAAAAGTGTTGATAACATCACTGTTCATATTAGATCCCAAATGGAAATGGTGCATATGTCTGGAGACAGTAGAATGGATAAATATGTTGTTGTATATTCATACAATGGCACAGTATGCTGTAATAACAATAAACTATAGCTAAACTAAAAAATACAGAGAAATTTCTTGCATACTATATTTAGGGGAAAGTCAAACATAAGTTTTGTGTGAACAGTAGGATTACATTATATAAAGTCAAAAACAGCCTAAGCTAATTGACAGTGTTCAGAATCAGTATAACCCTGAAGGGAGTCATGGTAGTGATTGTAAGGGAAATTCAGTGGGTGGTTAATTTTCCATATCTTGATTTCGGTAATTTTTGCATTGGTTAGTTCAATTTGTGAAAATTCATCAGCCTCTATATTTTGAATTGTATTATTTTCTGCATGTAATTTATTTTATTTATTTCTAAAGATTTATTATTTATTTGAGAGAGAGAGAGAGAGAGAGAGAGAGGAAGTGTGAGCAAGGGGAGGGCAGCAGGAGAGGAAGAGAGAGAATCCTCAACAGATTGCCTTCTGAGAGCAGATCCTGATGAGGGGCTTGATCTCATGACCCTGAGATCAAGAGTTGGATGCTTAGCCAACTGAGCCAAGCACGCACCCCTGTGCATGCAATTTATACCTCAATAAAAAGTTTAAGGATATATAAAATAAATGGTAACTACAAAATATATAGAGGTTAAATATCCTCAGATAAATAAAAACAAAAAAAATCACTCATATGAAGAATGTTTGTAATAACATGTTCCTTGTACATATGCTATTGACTTCTAAATTATTTTAAAAATTAAATCAGAGTACAAAGAATTTAGAATTACCTATCACCTCCTACATATTGAAATATAAGCACATTTTCTGGAATAAAACTGTCCCTTTTATTTCTCATAGATCAGGTAGATGAAGAAATTCTGCCCTGAGGCTTTTTCTGCTGTCACTTTCATTCTAACACAGAGTTTTGGGTTTATTATGGTAGAATTGTGATATGCCCCTTAGCATCTCAGCATATTTTAATGGGTTTGACATATTTGTGTGTGTGTGTGTGTGTGTGTGTGTGTGTGTGTATACCACTATTAAGGTGCAAAAAGTACATAACTATTTAAAATATATAACCTTGTAGTTTATTTCCAGTTGTTTTGTTTACACAGGATAAAATAAATTGTGGCATATCATATTTAACCTAAGAATAATCTCAAAAGATGTTTGTAAATGCCATTGAAGGAACACAGATACATGAATTTGTTTGAATATTAATTGCAATGTGCCTTAAAATGAATGGCATCTATTTTGACATGAAATCTTTCACATTTAATTCTGGAAAATCCTAACTGGCATAACACTTTTCTTATTTTGTGCATGCGTCAACTACTGGTGATGGATTCATTATTTTTATGGTGGTTTGCTGTGTTGAGATTGATTAAATATAGAGTGGTTTAAACCAGTGGTATCAGAAATTGTCAACAGTTAACATATTTGCATTTTGTTCCTCCTGGTTCTGTCTTAGAATTGGTATCTTCTCTTTTTATATAGCCTCCCTACAAGATCCAATCCAATCCATTGCTATGCTCTACAAAATCTTTATCTACACACCTGACGTTTCAAAAAATTTTAGAACAATACATCTAACAACCTACAATAGACTATTTATGTGTCCACAAATATTTAGACACAGCGTACAAACAGAGTTACAGGAATGACTAGCTTTGCCACTTTTGTTACTTCTTAGTTTTCTTTCTCTATAGATATCAATAACGTCTGCATAATTCTCGAAGATTTAATTACTGTATTGTCCGTTTTCTAAATATTTAATAAATTAGTGTGTCATATTGATTTTCTCTTCATAGAAATTCTTGTATTCATCCATTCATCATTCTGGTGACATTTCTCTATCCTAGGCCACTCCCTAACTCCTGGATTAAAGCCACACCCAACTTACTCTCCTGGATGTCAATTTTTATATTTGCTAATACCTTACCAAGATGTTTTATGGATGTTTTTATTTCTTTTGTATTGAGATATAATTGACCTAATATTGTGTTAGTTTTAGGTGTATAGATCAGATTTGAAATATATATTACAAAATGATTACAATAAGTTTCATAACATCCAAAGGATGCTCTTTAAAATGATATATTTTCTATTTTATTTTTTTCCCCACTGCTTACAACTCATCAGTGCCTCTCAAGTTCACCTGGAATAAGCATCCTAATATGGTACATAAATACCTTTCTCCATCTGGCTCCTGGCTGGCAAAAAGCTTACATTTTAACCCTTTTCTTCACACAAATATCCCTTAAACTACAGCAAACTTCCATTTCCACAAGTATGCCATGCTCTTTCTTTCATGTCTGGGTTTTTAGAAACAGCATTTATTTTAGTATATTAGTACCTGCCTAATTCTTGCTCATTCTTAAAATCTCAATTTAAATAATCACCGGTGTATCACTAATCTCTAAGTGCTGTGTCAGAAACCTCTGAAATTTTATCCAGAACACATTAGAGTTTTTCTATTGCACCATTCACCCTCCATCAATGTAAAATATATGTTTTCATTATTTACAAGATTGAATAAATAAACAAGTGAACACACTGATGGATTTACAAAATTATATTAGGGTATAATTCTGACTTTCTTCCTTAAATGATAGTGAAAGAAAATTTTAAATGAGTTTTTAAAATATGAAGCCAAGATGCTGAGACAAATTTGTATCAGCATATTTTTCAAGATGTTAAATAATATTCAACCATAGTATTCTGAACATTGATAATATAATAACATTATCAAAAACCACTATACTTTAAAGTGAATAAAATTCATAACATCTCCATATTCAAAAATATTGGAAAGAATGATCAATAATTAATTTTACATGATAAGCAACATCAGCAGTATTGTCTACATTAAGTTATTTTTGCAAGATTCTAGTGGATTTCCTATTATTTTTCCACAAAAGTTTTCCTTCATTTATTTAAAAACTCTGTACCTAGATACCTCTAGTATGGATCACATATTATGGTTTTCTTAATCGATCAATATAATTTGGAAAGCAAATAGGTGGTATGTATTTTTCTATTGTGTCTTGCCACTTTGATGTTCTTGCTGCTCTTAGATGAGAACTACATTTCCCATAATCCTTTTGTGGCCAAGAAGGCAGGAAATTTTGAAGGCACTACTGAAGCAGTTATGTTTCTTCATGAAATTTTGAAGGCACTACTGAAGCAGAGGCTTTCTTCCTGGATGGTATAGTAATCAGACAGACTGAGACTGAATAATAAATTTATTGAATTTATTATTCAATAAATATTGAAAGGCCCAGTGACTTCAAGCTTGTCTTGGCATTCTTCCATCCTATCCTCACATAAGTGTCTTTATCCTTAGTACCTTAGATATGTTCAAGCTCCTCTAGATAGAAATACATTTTAGAAGGAAATGAGAGTTTTCACTCTAAATCACCTATGGGACATCACCTCAGTGCCTTTTTGTTGTTGTTTTCCTCTTCATGCTTTGGAGAATTTATCTCATCATGAAAGACTATATCTAAAGTCAAAAGATTATTTTAAACATAAGTCACACCAACACAGCAAAATAACTTATTATTCACGGAAATATATGCCCTGTATAAGATTACATGCCTCATTATTTGCATTATCCGCCAGAATGTGAATTCCTAGAGATCAATAATTTAGTCTTGTTCTAACCCTCACAATGAAAATGACAATGTTGTACTATATGTTGGCTAAATGAACTTAAATTAAAAAACATAACAACAAAGAAAGAAAAGGACTATGTTGAAGAGAAGGTTATTGATACGTGCAATAGTTTCCTTTCATACCAGAAGTATGATAAAAAAATTATGTGGTCTACAGCACTCAGTTTTTAAAATTTTTAACATGTACTGTGATATATAATATGGTATAACCATACAGACAAGTACAGAGAATAACGTAAGAAACCCTCATGAAGAAGCAAGTCAGGTTTAGCAATTCTTACCAATGTGTTATTTAATTTAGGATATTTTGAAGTAAAAATTATATATAGGATCGCAACCCTATTTTTACAGCTCTCCATTCCCGTACTTCTATCTCCTTTTTTCCCTTCCCTCTGTGAACTCATGTTACTTGTATCCTTGATTAGACTTTTATAATACAATTACATAACTGAATCCATAAGGAATTTATTTTGTATCTCTAAACTTTATTGGAATTTTAACACCCCACACTTAATTAAAATGTATTTTCCTCACTCAACATTAGTTCTAAAGATTTTGCTATGTTCATTCCTATATTTACTTGTTATTTTAGTTATGATATAATATTTCATTGTATGGATAGTCTTATATTTTATATGTTCTGTATTCTCTTCTTGATGGAGATATGTTTCCTGTTTTTGTGTCATGGCAAATTATGTTGAAATCAATTTCTTTGTATATATTCTTTGCACACATTTGAAAAAAAAGTTTTCACCTACAATATAGATAGATTTGAAGAATCTATAGATTGCAGTGTTACAGATAACACTTACCAAAAATTTAATATACGTTGGCAAATATATATATTGAGTTAGTTCACTGTTTGTAGTGTAAAATCTTCTCTATTGAACTTCTATCAAAAGCAATGTTCAACTTCCTAACTTTTATTATATCCAAAGCTCATCCACATGCATTTATTCCTGACTTTCTCTTCTAATCATTTTCTGTATAAGCTATTATTTTCTTCTTAATTATCATACTTAGCTTTTTGGAATGCTTAGGATTCATTTGGATAAATGTTGTTCTACCAAAGTGTAATTTGGTAAGAATAACAACTCAAGTAGTTTTAAAACATTTGATGATTTCCAACATGTCATTTCATTTTAGAGAATGGCAAGATTTCTGAGGATCTGAAAATATGGGTCTTGTTGATTTTCATGCTTGAATTAGGTTCTGATGGGAATATATTTCTCGATCTCTTTCAGCGTTTTCAGAACAAGTTTCATTTCAGTATTACTGTGTATATGTCTTTGAGGACAGAGAAAGAGAGAAAAGGGACTCATTTTCTCACCATGAATTGTCTTTTTGTTGCCATTTGTACTGACACACAGTTTCATTGTCCTAAAGAATTAGGTAGAGCTTGGCTTTCTGTTTAAAACAAGTTGCTTTTCTGATATTAAGACTGTAGTTCAACAGAAAGAGTTTAATGAAAGGGTTTAATGAATATGTGTTCTCCCACTTCAAGTAATTTGTTGCTCTGGCAAATTTCTTAACTACTCTGTGCTATGGGGTGCCTGGGTGGCTCAGTTGGTTAAGTGGCTACCTTTAGCTCCGGTCATGATCTCAGGGTCTTCGGATCGAGCCCCACAGTACTAGTACTGAGCCTGATTCTTCCTTTCCTCCCTGCTTGTGCTGTCTCTCCTGCTATCTCTCTCTCTCAAATAAATAAAATCTTTAAAAAAAAAAAGATTCTGTGCTATAGAATTTTGCAAATAAGAATCTTTAACAAGTACCATATAATGTTATTATGATGTTTATGTTGAAATAAGTTATGCAAAGAAAAAATCCATTGAAAAATTATTGTAGTATAATTGTTAGATTTTTTAAATCTTTCCATGGCTGGGAGTTGGGGGGGGGGGGTGCTGTTTCCTGTTCTGTTTTTTTACACATTAGGGAATTTTATTAATAAACTTAAATTAACTACAACCTCCATAAAAGTAATTATTCACAACTCAAACAAAATGACTCATTGCAGACAGAATTATTTTTCCTTTTCACATTGAAACCAACCATATTTTCTATATTGCATATGCTGTCTTGCATAGTCAACATATCCTATAAGGATTAGTATAGATTAATGAGGAAAAATTTATAAAATATTTCATTATGAATGATTATGAATGAATGTTTTTTCTGTCATTCTAATTCCCAAATTAAAGTAATATTTTTATGGTTGCTTTTGTTGTTATCATGGCTTCTTATTCTTCACAGTTAAATTTACTTTTTACATAGATTTATGTTTAAAATTAAAAACATCGATTTTAAATAAGGTATTATGCACCCACTTTGTCTACCTTTGATTGAGTCGTGTTTATTTATGACTGCCTTTGCTCTTGGCATTCTTCCTACAGAAATGCTGGTAGTGAAATACTCATCATTTTCTATAGACTTAATATTTAATTAACTAAATTCTTCAATATAGGTTTCTTTTAGTTATATTAATTAAGTCTTTCATTAAAAAACAGAAATTCATGCCAGGCCCTTTGCTAGGCCCGGAAATAAGAGACAACATTCTCAAGAAAGTTACAGCTTCGTGGCAGTGAGGTAGGTACAAAGGTGACAATCTTGCAAGAGAATAAGCTCTACAAACTATTAAAAACACAAAATATTACACAGGTATATGTGTCTATATGTACATATAGAATCTTTATTTACATATATACATGCACATCTATATATTATATACGCACGTATTATCGATTATATTTTATATGTATTTATATATGTTAATGCTGTTGCAAAGCGGGTATCAACATAGCCTTTATGGGGAATTCAAATTGGACAGAACCTTAGAAAATGGTAAGATTATTACTCAGGTAGTCAAAAGAAAGTTTATTATAGGTAGATAAAACAAAGAGAACAAATACAGTATGGTTTGAAAAAGTCTTTCCTATTTAATTGCATGTGTAAAATGCTTAAATCATTTAGAATAGATGATGTGCAGATGGAAGGTTGACAGGAGCTGCATCTAAAGGACAGATCAGGTGCAAATTATGCAGGCTGTTGTGATTCTAATGTATCTTTTGATTTTATCAGCCAGGCCAATGCTCCAGTTATTAAGCAGTTGTTTCTCAGCTCCAAACTCATCCTTCTATACCCTCTTTTGGTTTGCTGGGATTCTGACAGCCACGTTTCTCCTTTTCCAGCTGGGTTTATGCAAGACTATGCCAACAGGAAGTACTAGACTAGGACTGTAAGGCTATACAAGGAAGATGAAAATTACTTCTCCTCTGCTGTGGGTTCCTTGTCAGCTTCCGCGTTCAATGGGCAGCAGCCCAGCCGAGCTTCTTTATCTCAGGAGCAGCAATGCATTCCTATAACAGTTGCTCAATCAAGTCTTCAGTTTTTCTAGTGAGCACAACCAGTGTCACTGTGTCCCATCTCAGATAAGGCACAGCTGGTGCCATGAATTAAAGGTGTGAGTGACTGTCATCTCTGGGCTGGGGGGGGAGGCTTCTGAATTCAGAGAGAGCAGCTCCAGCCAGGGTATCACCTACTTCAGAGGTCTGAAGTTTCAGCTTCGGGGGTGCCCCCTTTTAGAAATTTTTAAATTTGAATTGTCACTGTTGCAGGAATTATCTGCCTTTACTGCCTGTGGTTCTTGGCCACCCCGCTTTGAAAGAATGAAGAGGCAGACCAGAGGAGGAGTGCTGGGCAGCAAAGCAAAAGTTTATTGAACCATAGTACAAAGCTCCTGGAGAGGGAGGGGGCCCGGGAGGGTTACCCTTGGAGGTTAGGGGTTTTTATGAGCTCTTTTGCAGAACTATCTTAAGCGATCAGGGTGTGCTGAGTCATGCAGATCAGGGTTTTGGTCACGTATCTGTCTACCTGTTAGGTTAATGTCCCAAGGGTACATCTCGGACATTTCAATTCTATTGTTCTGGGTCTGAAAATAGACTTACTTAAAAAACAAAAACAAAACAAAACAACTCACATGAGGGGCATCTGGGTGGCTCAGTCAGTTAAGCGACTGTCTTCAGGGTCCTGGGATCCACGCTGAGGGAAGGGCTCCCTGCTCAGCGGGCGCCCTGATTCTCCCTCTCCCTCTGCCTGCCACTCCCCCTGCTTGGCGCGCGCTCTCTCTCTCTCTCTCTCTACCTCTCTGTCAAATAAATAAATAAAATCTTAAAAAATGACAACACATGAAGTTGGTGACTAGTCAAGTTTTAGCAATGGTCTTGTAAGCCTATAGGAATCCATTTAAGTGTTTTTTAAGTGAATCATTTTAGAAAGTTTTGCTTTGTTTGAAATAACCTTGTTGGAGGAAAAGCTGGAAACCTGAGGTTCAGTTATAAAACTTCATGTGTGAGATCTAGGCAGAGTCATAGAATTGTACTTGATAATTACAGGAGCCATTCTCAAATATAAAGCTAAAGGGTAAAGATAATATTTGGTTAAAAACCGATTATGAGTAGTTTCATCAATGTTTCAGGGAAATCATCTTCGTGCCTTGATTATAATATCTGCTCCACAGTCTTTCTCCATAAATCACTATCTCCCCAAACAGAATGTATTCTAATCAACGAGAAGAATCAGGGATTGTCTTTTGTTTTCCTAGATTAGATACAACTATATGGTAAACATCCAGTACACATTTGCTAAGCTAAAAAAAAAAAAAAAAAAAAAGACCGAAAGAAAACACACACACATTTGTTTAATACATTGCCTCATACTTATAATTTGAGTCTTTTAAACTACCTATAAAACATGTATAGCTTTTATTATGTCTCTAATCTGGATTATGTTATGCCACAAGAGAGATTGTATAATCAAAAATTATCAAGATTCTACTTAAATAGAGCCTGTGTTCATAATATTCTATTTGAGATCTAATTAGATTTTAAGTACAATTCTGGAATACACTCATTCTGAGGTTTTGTTGGACTCCACAAACTCTCCATCTGAGCCTAGCCATTAAAATTTCTTTTTAAGTTAACTGTGTTAACATCATTCCTAATTTATTCTCCTGAGCTGAAAGAGTCCCCTACTGCTTGTCTGTTTTAGTGTTTAATTGCTTCACAGACTCCCAGATTGAATTCTGTAGCAATTTACTTTGTTCTCCTGGTGAAACAGTGAGATTTTCAGCATGAATTAAACAAAAATGGAAATGCTAATAAGTAAAAAAAAAAAAAAAAAAAAAAGTAAGATTTCCTGAAACACTCCATCCTTTCATTTGATTGGAAGGTAACAGTGAATTAATTAATATTATAGAATTTTGTTAGCAGATTTATAGTTTCATTATAAGGAGGCAAAGACTGTTACAGGTACCCCAGTTCAAAATTTCTAAGACTACACTCACCTACCTGAGAGAGAGATCACTGTCTCATAACAGGAATGAATCAATCTGTATTATAAAGATCTTTCTAATACTCCAACTTTTTTTCAGATTTTCCGAAAGATATTAAACTAACCAATACACATGCTTTGCACTCTGTTTAACTTCTTTTTGTGTTGAATGTATAAGATCTGAAGTGTTAGGTATCCATGTGTCACCAAATTGAAGAACTAATTAACAAATGAAATTTAATCTAAAATGCTATGAATTTTGTATGCAATGCCAAATTTCTGAATTTTAATTACAAGGGTAACAACTAATAATTTTTTTCATTGGAAAGATACTAAAAAACATTAGACTCATATTTAATATTCTGTATTTCTGCATATTCTGAATTAGCCTCAAAAGTTCATATCACAACGGCAAATTAAATAGATACCCAACAATCATAACTAATTAGAAGGAAATTTAATTTTAGTGAACTGGAGCTGTCGTCACCAATCTGGGCTTCAAGTTAACTGCTGATACCAAAGTGGGCTTTTACTCTTTGGAAGGCAAGGCCTGCCATCTACTGTGTGAGAGCCAACTCACCTGAAATTGGATTAGAGTGAGATGAGTTTAACTGAATGATCCTGTGTATAAAACTTTCACAGATAAAATGTGAATGCAATTTTAATCAGTAAAACTCTAAATGGAAATAGAATGTTGACTAATTTTGTATATATTGTACAGATAATTTTTTAAATCAACACCTAATCACTTAATCTTTGCCTTTATTCACCTCATTTTCATTCTGATTACAGATTTTCGTATTTCAGAAACTTTAGGAACTATGATAATGAACTCAATATAAAAAATATCATACTAATTTGCAATTATATTAATGTTCTATTTCAGTAGAAAGAACTGCCATGAGGAAATGTTCTGTGTCTGCACTGTCCTGTACCACAGTTTCTAGCCACATGTGGCTATGGAACATTAGGAATGTGGTTAGTGTGACTGTGAAAGTTTTGTTTTGCTTTTTTAAAGTGTAAGTAAATTAAATGCAAATAGTCTCATGTGACTCATGGCCCCTGTGTCTGTAGGACAACACAGCTCTGTAGTATTGCCAGTTAACTCTGTTATTTTCTTATTCTTCTGAACTTCCAAAGCAAATAGATATGTTATTTTTTTTTGTTTCAAGTTTTATTTAAATTCCAGTGAGTTCACATATAGTGTAATAGTAGTTTCAGGTGTAGAATTTAGTGATTCATCACTTACATATAACCAGTGCTCAACACAAGTGCCCTCCTTAATACCCGTCACCCATTTAACCCACCGCTGCCTACCTCTCATTCTGGTAAATTACGTAAAGTAACTTTTCATGCGTTCTCTCACCGTGACTTCCAAAGTTTAAAGTTATCTGTAAATAATAAGAATGGTGTTTGTTTCAGTTAAACAAGAAAGAGAAAGAAACAGATGCAGTCCATGTTAAAATAACAAACCCATGATCACTGGAATTTGTTGTCTTGAAATATTAAAGAATCTTTTCCCCACATTGTTCAGTGTATGACATAATGCATAAAAAATCGAAACAATTTTGTATAAAATGAAAAAAAAAATGATCACACATGTATTAAAAGTATCCATGGGGAAAAGATAATGAGAGGATTTATCTCTTGCACATATAATTCTTAGATTTATATCCATATTAAAGATTTCCAAAGCAATTCACTTAGTTTATTTCTGCATTATAGGCAGTGAAAATGCCATCTCTAAGTTTCATATTTCATTAAATCATTTAATCAATTGATATGACCACTTAATTTCAAAGAGAGGAACTGAATCAAGTTTCATAATTTATAATTGACTTATCTTTATACAAGATATGCTACCTCTAGGGTACAGAGCATTTTTAGGTTTTTATCGTGAAGAGAATTTCTCTACATTCCACTCTATTCTTCTCCTAAACAGTTGGATTTAGCATTTGAATCTCTATTTTGGAATAGAATTTTCAGGAATATTTCTCAAATTCTAACTCCCTGTGAAACTCATGAACTGTGATCATACTATATGAATTGCACTACAATTAAGTTGAACAAAATTGGCCCTTTCTTTTAACTCATAAGGGAGAGAAAACATATACACATATATGAATACATTTATATATATATACCCATAGGTACATATGCATATGAGTTTAGGATATATCAAAAGTAATATTTTCACAGTGATTATTGTATGAAAATGAAACTATAAATCACTGCATTACTATTCTCATTTTATAAACTCATCACAGAATTTTAAAAACCTAGCAATAGAGGATTTAAATTAACACTGACATGTAGGAGTCAGATCTTATGTTTCACACTAAATAATTTTCCTTAATGTGCATATTTTAAAAATATTTTATTAGTGCATATGCTTATAAGATTTATGAATACCTTTGAAGATAAATATAAAATAATTGAAATAGATAATTTACCATGCATATATTCTTTATCAAATCTCACATTAAAGAGTCCAGACACAGGGGTTAACTTATTTTTTAACATATGTGGTTGAAAAATTCATCATTTATTTAAAAACTGAGGCACTGATTTTATTTTTTAAGATTTTTCCAGTGTGATTTATATAAGAAATTACTTTATAGCTTAATTTGGATATTTTGATTTCTTCTTCAATGAATGCATTATTCAAGTAAGAAACAGTTTTTATTATCTTTTATTGAGATATAAGTGACTATAACATTATATTCATGTCAGTGCACAATATACTTATTCAGTATTTTTGTATATATCGAGAAATGATCACCACAATAAGTCTAGGTAACATCCTTCACCACACATAGTTATAATTTTTTTTCTTATGATGAAAATTTTTAATATCTACTCTTTCAGCAACTTTTAAATATACAATAAAGTATTATTAGTTATAGTCACCATGCTGTCCATTATATCCGCAGGACTTACTTATTTTATAACTGGAAGTTTTGTACCATTTGACCCCCTTCACTCATTTCACCCATCCCCACCCCCTGCCTCTGGCAACCACCAATCTGTTCTCTGTATCTAAGTTTGCTTGCTTTTGTTTGTTTTTAGATTCTGCATGCAAGTGAGATCATATGTTATATGTCTTTCTCTGTCTGACTTATTTCACTTAGCTTAATGCCCTCAAGGTCCATCTGTGTTATCACAAATAGCAAGATTTCTTTCTTTTTTAGGGAAAATATCTTTGTAAATAGATGACATTGGAATGTTTTATTTTATTTTTATACTTATTTTTAATTTTTAAAGGTTTTATTTATTTTGAGAGAGAAAGGGGGACAGAGAACATGAGCAGGGAGAGAGGCAGACAAGAAGGAGAAGCCGACCCCATGATGAGTAGGGAGCCAGATGTGGGACTTGATCCCAGGGTCCTGGGATCACGACCTGAGCCTCAGGCAGAGGCTTCACTGACTGAGCCACCCAGGTGCCCCGGGAATGTTTTGTTTTATGGCCTTAAAAAAGTATTCATCATGTTAAATTATTAATATCACTATGGAACAAATCTTCTAGAGATATAATAACTCCTTTAAACAATTTCTCTCAATACCCCTAATTGCAATATGTAAAAAATTCAAAGTGAAATAATCACTCTACCTACCCTAAATATTATAGATAACTGAATCATGGAATATTCTTAATGCAATGTTCTGCTGTTCTTTCAATACCAGAACCCCCACCCCACCATGCCCCACGTTTACCCTAGAACATGATTTGGCCTTTAACTTTACCAGAAATTAATGCTAGCCAATATGAGAAGAAAGAAGATATAGATAAGAGCAGGAAACATTTCCAACCCTCTCCATCCACCTTTCACGTAGTTAGTACAGCCCTTCTTTCTAGGGGTATGTCAGTGAATCAATTCTTGACTGAGTCACTAACATATGTTGGCGTGTCTTCCTACACATTCTCACCTGTCAGTTGTTTATTTTCACGACAATCTTAGGAAGTCATGCGTTTAAAATAAGAAAGGCAAGTGACTGTTCAGAGAATTGGTATTATCTTGACTACTATAACACACATTTCATTTATTTTTTTCAAATATAGAATTAGTTACGCACAGCAGATATTTTCTTATCTTAGTATTCTCTGTTTTCACAATAAACATGCCATAGTTTACTAATTTATAGAAGTCCACTGTATGATTGAGAATTTGCCCTAAAGAATGTGGAATGAAGAACCCAAAATGAATTATTTACCCAAATAGACCATTTTTAAAAGGATATGTCAGCTCTTCCACTGAATTAAAGAACTAAAATATTGTCTTCTGATATTAGTGTAGGTTTGTTGGTTCAGTTTTCTTTTGTTATTTGAGATGATTGAAAAAGTTTTTATGAGGTCATGAAAATAATTTTTTGAAAAACCAGATCAAATAATTAATTAAGCATATTTGCCTATGATGCAATATAACAGGCATTTTTGTTTTAAAGTGTGTGTGTTTGTGTGTGTGTGTATTCTCCTTTTACTTTTAAGTTTCTGTTATTGGGATTGTATAGAATTTATATAAGACACTTGTACTTCTAAACCCCTCTATAGAAAGTCTGATATTTTGTTGTGTTTGAAAATAAATTATTTAATATGCTTACCAAAATATGTGCTTAGTTGTGCTAAATATACAAAATGTATAATGTTTATGACCTAACTTCCCCTTCATTTTACTGAGAAAATAAGGTTAAGCAATATAAGAAGTAGAAAATTATAGCCTCTTTATTTCAATATGTCATTATCACCTTCCTATTTTCTGTCATTCATTAGTTCAAGAAAGAACTTCTGCCCCTTAAGCAAGAGCTCCCTCAACTCTTTAGTACTGCATATTTTAGATTAATCTTAAAAGAGGATGCTAGGTCTCTCCTTTGGTTTTTTCAGGTTAAAAAATACAAATTTTCAAAAAAAAATGTGAATAATAGCCAATGAGCAAAGGAAACACATGACCCAATTTAAAAATGCTCCAAAAACTTTAAAATACACCTCATTAACGAAAATATATAGATGGCAAATAAACATATGAAAATATGCTCCATATTGCATCAGGGAAGCACAAGTTAAAATAACAATGAGATACCACTACATGACCATTAGAATGACCAGAATCTGGAACACGTGACAACACCAAATGATGCCGAGGATGCGAAACAACAGGAACTCTCATTCGTTGCTGGTGGGAGTGTAAAATGTCGTGGACACTCTGCAAGATAGTTTGCTGGTTTCTGACAAAGCTAAACATACTCTTACCATAATCCAGAGATTGTGTTCCTTGTTATGTACCCAAATGAGTTGAAAACGTATGTCCACACATAAAGCAGCATAGAGATGTTTATGGCAACTTTATTCACAATTGTCAAAACTTGAAAGCAACCAGGATGTCCTTCATAGGGAAAAAACTACTATACATTCAGACAATGGAATATTATTTGGGGTTAATAAGAAATGAGTTATCAAACCATGAAAAGACATGGAGGAAACTTAAATGCAAATTATTGAGTGATAGAAGCCAATCTGGAAAAACTACATATTGTATAATCACAACCATGTGGCATTCTAGAAAAGGCAAAACTATGGAGACTGTAAGTTCAGTAGTTGCCAGGTACTCGGGTTGGGAAGATGAAAGGTGGAGCACATAAGATTTTTAAGGCAGTGAAAGTACTCTGTATACTAGTATAATAATGGAAATATGTCATACATTTATCCAAACCCATAGAATATACAACACCAGGAATAAACCCTAAAGTAAACTATGGATTTGGGGTGATTATGTGTCAATGTGGGTTCATCCTTGGTTAAAAAAAGATAAAACATTCTGAGTGATGCTAATAATGGGGGAAGCTATGCATGTATGGGGGTAGGGGGTATATGGGAAATCTCTGTACCTTCCTCTCAATTTTGGTATAAATCCAAAACTGCTCTTAAAAAAACAGTCTTAAAAAAAAAAAAGAAGGCGAATGCAATAGAACTTTTTTTGGTTAAATTAAAAACTGACTTAATAATTCTTAAATTGCATATTGAAAAACTTCGCACTTACCAACAGAAGGTAGTCCCTTAATAAAAGCAATCCTTATAGTCCAGAATCTCTCCTGCAATCTAAATATAATGATAAAAATAGAATAGTGTTATCTATTATGTATATATAAAGTCATTTCCTGGCTTAAAAAAGAAAATGAATGAATAAATTTCAAAGCACTACAAAGAAAACCGGCAGCATTCATTAAAATAAAATGAAATTGTAACAAATGTACTATACTAAGGCAAGTTGTTAAAAATAGAGGGAATTGAGGGGTTGGTGCTGAAAGGGAAATTTGGGGATTCTCTATACTATTAGCTCAGTTTTTCCTGTAAACCTAAAACTGCTCCAACATTAAATTTATTAACTAAAATATCAAACCATTTGATTTTATAATTTAATATAAACAAAATTTTAATAGTTGGTTAAAAAAGTCAAAGGATGGAATTTTCTACAAAGCCTATTTTACTCAGAGATGCAAAATCATTAACCCCTCCCTTTCTGTTCCTGTCTCCATTTCTGTCTCTGTGTTATTCCCAGTCCTTCCTATTGCCAATAATATTTCACCTCATTATAAAAGAAAGCCCCCTCCACTCATGAGTTCTGACATCTAAAAATATAAGGGAGGATTCTAATTTATCAACTTGAGTTTTACCCTTGTTCTTACTACCGTTTCAGCAAGATCTGACTCGGTGCCCTTACTTCTTACTTAGCTACTAAACATGTATTTCTTAACCAAAACTAGAGTCTCGTTTTAGCGTAATTTTACACTGTATATGTATGTGGTTATTTTCTTCACTACTTTCTGTTTTTCTTGGTTTAATATAATCTTTATATGCAGAGCCATATTTCTTTTTTTTTTAAAACTGGTATATTATAAGCATGGAGCTAGGAAATAAGAAATGTTTGTTGATGGAAAAATAGTAATAATCTGTCTCTCAAAGCATTCAATGCAGAATTTCAAGAAATTCCAAGAACAAAATATCACTGATGTAACTCAAGATATGTTTACCAATTCTTCTCACCTTTAAAGACAAATATAATAATAAGCAAAAGTGAGTCTTTGGCTTTATATGCTAAATATTAGAGTAATCATTGCATTAATAAATCTCTGTTTCTAAATATATATTTTGAGAATGACAGATAGGGAATAGGTAACTACTTTAATTTTGCATGCCAATTCTTTATAAAGAAACATAGTTAGAAGTTGGCACTTCAATCAGATTTCTTACGGGTTCTTCTAGTTAATCTAGTTTACTAAACATATATAGTCTTTTAACTTAATACTGTTTTACAATAATAAATTGACCAAATGAAACATAAAAGTATACTGTTTCCATATATTATTGAATCTATAACCAAGAGGAAAATTCCTAGATGTCTGGAATAGAAAGGAAACTCAAAGTAAGATTGGGAAGAAGGCATTGATTCCAAAATAGCCTATGGGTATCAGAAGCAGATAGGGACTTTAATGTTTCTGATCTGGACAAAAGTTAGTGTCGGGGGGAGAAAGTTCTGGAAAACCTGTGCCTTGCAAAGCATGGGAATTGGATCCCAGTATGCACTATGTATGTGTTTGAAACAGTCAGCAAATACACTCATATAAAAATGGAATCAGACATTTAAAGTGGGGATTTTGCTATAGGCAACTTCTAGGAGAGATGTATTTTCACAGGAAATAACTATTATTGAAAATTAGCTCTTATAATTACCCCCCCCAAAAAAAAAAAAAAAAACTAAAACCATACTGGCATGAGAGAGTGCCAATAAAGAAACGAGTTGGGCCATTAAAGTGCAGTAACTAGAAAAGAAATAGAAAATCCCCAAAGAGAGTAATTATGTTAAAAACGTTAACAGAAAGAATTTGGGCAATGGCTAAAACAGTGAGGGTTCTGAATTATTACTAATTCATTCATTGAGAGCAGCTTTTGAAGATGATGGGTGGGCATGGGGTGTTGGGTAAAGACTTTAGAAGCTGACAAGACAAGGTACTCAGTCCTTAAGAGAAGGGGAAGCCAGCGCTCCGAGGACACCTGGACAAAAAGGCTGTGAGGTCCTAGCACAAAGCAACAATGCCACCGGGGTATGAAACAGAAGTAAGATTTAGGTCTGTCTGAGTGGCTGTAACTTAAGAGAAAACGTTGGAATGAAGGGAATTTAAGAGAAGTCAGCAAAAGAATGTGTATGGTCACTGAACAGGAGTCGTTTGCCAAATCCCAAACTGTGCCTACAGAGGATAAACACGAAGGAGTCTAGCAGAAGGCAGCCTCTGGAAAGTTAAAGAGTTATGCAGTGGTCCCAGCAACTTCAAGATGCTGGCAAGAATGAACTTCATTTTAATCTGAATTTAGAAACACTGGCTCTGGTAAACCACTCAGAATTTACCC
Source organism: Ursus americanus (assembly GCF_024610735.1). Lineage (NCBI taxonomy): Eukaryota > Metazoa > Chordata > Mammalia > Carnivora > Ursidae > Ursus > Ursus americanus. The sequence continues at coordinate 46,605,954 of NC_142141.1, read as the reverse complement.
ATTAATCTCAAAGCATAACATCATGTGATGAAGGCAGAACTGAAAAAGCCCACCAACCTTACAGAGCCCTAAGATGAACCTTCTGTGTGATTAAATTGCTGGTACTCACAGCGCTAGCAAGGAGGAGGGGACCTTAACTTTCTTAAGATTTTATTCTCTAGAGCTTCTGTCAGTTTTAAAACACAAAGTTTGGCAAAAGAATAAAAAAGCATGATAACAAGCAAATATAAGGGAGGATTCTAAGCAAAATCAAGCCCAAAGAGGAAAAAAGAAAAAGTGGAAACAGACTCTCAGAAAATTCAAATAAAGCATTATGAGACAGAACTTTAAAATATTTATCATTTGTATGTTGAAGTAGTGAACTTCAGAAAATCTACAAAGTAACCAAATGGAAACTGAATTTATTTGTAGGTATTCTGTGGTTTTTGATGTTATTTTATACGGTATTTTTTTTTCATTTTATATTATCTTAGATTGTTCATTGATTTCACATAATCTTAGATTGTTGCTTTTTTAGGGATAATGCTGTTGACTTTTTAAAAAATTAATTTATTAATTTGAGTGGGGGAGCAGCAGGAGGAGAGAGAATCTTATGCAGACGCCAAGCTGAGCGTGGGCTGTATCCCCTGAGGCAGGGCTGGATCCCATGACCCTGAGATCATGACCCCCGCCGAAACCAGGAGGCAGATGCGCAATGACTGTGCCACCTAGGTGTCCCTTGACTTTTATATATTGATTTAGCTCCTATGACCTTGCTATATTTACTTATTAATCCAAATAGTTGGTTTATGTATTCTCTTGGATTTTCAAAAGTTAACTTCCAGGACACCAGTGTTTTCCATGTGTATAACAATGTTTGTATGTGTTGTGGTTACTCATGTATTCATTTTATGAAAAAAACGTACTTCCAAAAAAAAAAAAGTAAAAGCAAGGTATGTATGTTTACATCTCCCCAAATAAATTGCAGATATTCACAGAGATGGAAATATAAAAGCAAAGTCTGTCATCAGTTATTTAAGAAAGATGTGTCATCAGTAGAAGAATGGGCACGTATGGAGACAGTAAGTATAAATCTACAACAGAAGCGGGGTGTGAAACTGCTGAACCTAAGTGACAAAATTCAAATCTTAAAAGTTCCCAGACGGAAGGAGAAAATTTCCCATGAACTAACAGCATTAGAAAAACACACTTTCTTTAAGTAAAAAATAAGGACCGAAGAACCTGGAATAGTTTACATATAGTAGATGGATCTCAGCTTAGGCGTCTGTATTAAATTAAACTTTCAGTCAAGAGAGAGAATCACATATAAATATTTTGAAGGACACAAACTATAACATTTTTCACAGTTTGCATCTTGATTGAACTTTTAAAAAGGTTTTGTAAGCAACAGAAAGAAAGAATGGGAAGCAAGAAACACAATATGAACACAATTTAATAAGATGTATTGATATTTTAAATTAAATAGTGACAAATGAAACAACCATTTTGTGATAAATTAGAAACAACTAGCCTTTTCTAAGTAATAAGAGAGAATGTGATTTTTTCTGCATGAGTTTAAATAATGCTATAATCTTTGTATTATTCCAAAGAAGGATAGAAATGTGGAATATATTCAACAACTCAGTGATATGTATTAAAATTTTTCATAATCCCTAAAAAATATTATTTATTTTAAAGTACTTTGAGAAAAAGAGTGGAAACAATGTAAACTTATTGATCAAACAGAAATGAGGATGGGGTAAATAAAAAGCTTGAACACAGAAAATACCCTCAAAATAGTAGTTTTGCCAGTTATTTTTGTAATAAAAATAAATATAAAATAACTCAATGTAATAATTAAAACATGTGAGGGCTACTTATAGAAAAAAACGTATGGACACTATTAAATGCAATATAATAAATAAGAAAAATAAATATGTAAATATAAAATTGAAAGGAGGTAAAATTCAAACATGGTTAAAAAAATGGATGGTAATGAGCAAAAAGAAAAAAAATAATTGCCCTGTATATAATTGAAAGAATAAATAAAAGGAACATAAACCTCCCTAAAACATTGAACTGTATAAATGGAAAACAAATTGATATAGAAATAATGTGAATTATTTATATTGGCTCTAGACAAATTAGAAACCAGAATTTAATGTATCAGAAGTATTAAAACTATTATATGGAAACAGACAATATGTATACCCACAAATCACCTCAGACAGAGAAGTTTCTATAAAGATTCAAACTATGTGATTTCATTATCATAAAGTTCTAAAGGCTGTAAAAAATAGTGTTAACATCTCTTTTAAAGTAGAGGAAGTGCAAGATTTCACTTATAAATATTTTTTCAGAATCATTACTAGAGAGAACTAGAAGTATGAATTTATCAATTATTATTAAATCATCATCATAAAATAGATATATTCCAAGAATGAAAAAATAGCTAATCATGGCAGATTCTATTAATTCAAAATAATAAAGACTTTCAAACATGAAATATTTTCTAAACCTATTCCTGGGTATGTTTGCGTGTACACTGGATTTGCATAAGCAAAATTGTGGAAATAATTGGAGGCCAGTGATAATCACATTTTCCTCCAGAGAAGAAGGAAGGTCCAATGATAATTATAATGTTGGTGGATTGCTAAATAATTAGATAGGTTTGGGCTTGGTAATTTTATTTCTTATCTTAATAACATATGCATTGTTTACTGAGGGCTGAATTAAATTTCTTTGTAATCTAGTTAGAAACTTACAAGGCAGAAGCATTTTCTTAGAATCTGTGTATTATGGAAGCAATTCAAGGTCCACACAGGACAAGAAAGAAGCTAAGTATATGACTTTGGATAACTACATTCTCACTTTGATCTGAACATTTTGACTTAAAATGCTGAAGGGATTCATATCTGATTACATACCTATTATATATGGTTGTCTTTATATCATTTAAAGCTAGGTAGCTCATAGAAGTCCTTGTAAAAGTAAATTTTTAAAATTTGTTTTAAAAAATATAAAAATATAAGACCTATTAGCTGATATGCTATTTAAAATGTATTTAGATTGGAAAGTCAAGCAATTTGATTCTATCTAATTCTCATATCTTACAAAGTGGAAAATATTTATCTCTTCCCTAAGTCTCAAAATGTAATTTGTGGACTTCTTTCACCAATATTTCCAATGACACTGGGAAGCAGATTCCTTCATCCAAAATAAGGCATATTAATTTGGAATCCCAAGGAGCCAGACCCTCAAATCTTCAATTTTTTTAAAATCATATTTACAAATTGATTCTTAACTATTTTAAACATATGTAAAATTAAGATTTGTGTAATTATTTTTTAATAATTGTATTCTATAGTATTAAGAAAGTACCTAATCTTTGGTGAAATATTCTACATGCCCCTCTTCACACTTTTATTTTGCTTCATTTACACTCTTATTACTAAAAGATGATTACACAAAGAATGGAATGTTTTAAGAAATATGAAGTTATGATTCTGATAAAAACTAAATTCTGAAGTATATCTTTTCCTCTGTCATCTGTAATTCAAATTTGCTTAATATTGAAATTAAGAAAAGCAATGTCAGCTGTGCCTGGGTTAAGAGTCTGCTTTTGGCTCAGGTCATGATCTTGGGGTCCTGGGATCAAGCCCTGCTCGGTGGGGAGTCTGCTTCTCCCTCTCCCTCTGCCCTTCCCCACCACTCCTGCTCTGTCTCAAATAAATAAGTAAATAAACAAAATATTATAAATAAATATTAAAAATGCATATTATAAATACATATTATAATAATTAATTAAGACAGAAGAAAGAAAAGCAATGCCAGGAAAGCCTTTTGGAAATAAACTACAGTAATTTTGCCCCCAGTAAACAGTCAGTCAAAGAAAATAGAATAGGTTTGGAGATAATCTTTTTCATCATATTAGAATGGAAGATAATATAAAGAAAATATACCGAATGATTCAGTTAATATTTTTAAAAGGTGGGATAAAGTGTCTTAAAGTAATATATAGACAGTATTACAGTGCAAAATAGTAAAATGAGAAGTATCTGATATAATGTACAATTTTATTTAATTACTTTTTATGAATCCCTTGAAATAAAAAAAAATGTCTGGACAGTATTAAGCTATCTTACATTACATAATACAGATCATTTGAATAGATACTGCCATCAATTTTATGGACTTTCATGAAACAACTGGATTACTTTTTTTACGTTTATGGTACCTGTCATCCCAAGTTTTATACTCAACGGTCCTGACAAATGCCGCTTACTAATGAAACAAAGCTGCATTTGCACCTTCATTTCACGTAATCTGAAATCCCTGGAAAGAAAGTTATTTTTGGAATAATTTTTATTGTAGATAGGAAAAGATCAAAACTTATCAGTTTCACCCTTAGAAGCACACACATGCATGGATCATGTAATGCATAATCAAAGAAAATGAAGCATTGCCATGAGATTATAGCAAACATGATATGGAGGAACATCAGATTGTATATTGACCACAGATATGGGTGTCTTCCACAGAATCACTTTGAAGGAAATTAAATTTCATCGTACACTACAAATGTGTCATTAAAGCTGTGTTACCTTGGTCTAAACACTTCACTTCTATGGTTTAATTTTCCTCAGTTGTGAAACCCCAGGGATTATGTTAGAAACTCCTCTAATATTTCTTCCAATACTACATATCTGTGGTATCACTTAGACGATAACAAAAAAATATAAAGGACATAAAAACTTAATGTTGCAGTAAAATATTTGGAATTAAAAAAAAACCAAATTCTAGCTTTTATTAAAATTTTAGGCTTTAGTTAAAAAGGGTCACTTAGGTGAACTGTATCCTCTGTATCAAAAAAGTGTTGAAAGTAAAATTTAGGACTTTTTAGTAAATTTAGAAAATTTAGCTCTTTGGGAATTTGTTTCACTGTCCCTAAGTGTCAGGACAGAAGGAAAGTCCCCTTCATGTTCATCATTTATTTTCCATGTAGAAGAGAGTGCAAGGCTGTTGTAGCTAGGTCTTGATCATCTGCACTGGTTAGTCAGTTGCCCCTCTCCCCACGTGGGGGAAAACCGCCCAGGGAACCTGGACTTGTACCCCACCTGGTGGCAATGAGACATCCTGCCTCCTCCTCCCTGGGTGGTGGCAGAGGAGACCAAATAGAGTCAGGACTTTTACCACCACTCAACAATAGCAGTAAGGAGAACTCATTCCCTTTTGTATCCAGTTTGGTTCAGTGGAGGATTTGTGAGGAGCATGAATGCTAGTATCTATCTAGGAACCCCTCCCTCCTCCATGTCGGTGGAGGCTAAGGGGAGAACCTGGCCTTCCTGGGAGATGGGTTCCATCACAGTGATGCCAGGTTGTCAGGAGTCATTTATGTTATAAGCTCAAATTCACAGAAAGCATTTTCATTAGCAGGTAGTGCTGCCTGATGAATTTGTTTCAATTCAGGGCTTATTTTTAAAGTGTCCTTAAAAGCTGTGTGGAAAGCCTGAAAAGCTGAGTCTGATTTAATGGAAATTGCTTGTCATGGATGTCTCATCTGGGAACATCGAGACTTAGAGGGCTTCCCCTTGAGCTGTAAGGACCCTTCCAAGCCATAGGGTTCTCCTCCAGTTTGAGGAGTAGACAGGGGTAGACAGAGGTGTGCATACCTGAAGCGAGGCTCTGGAGACAGTGGGCCTGGTTAGAGAAGGGAACTCAACTCAGCAAATGCTTCTCCACCGGGAGAACTCTCAGCTTGCTCAGGACAAAGACACACAGAGAAAGAAGTCACAGACTTCTAACCTGTGAGGCCTGGGGAAGTGGGATGCACGATGGAGAGAAGCTGAAGGTTGGTCCCTGAGAGAAGAGAAGTCCTACATAGTAGTTACCTCAAGTCAGAGCAAATTCATGTAGCCCAAATCACCCGCAGGGCCAGTGGAAACTGGATGTGCTATTCAGAGAGACACACAGTACTCATCAGAAGTAGCTTCAAAAGAAATTCTAAACTTGCCTTGACAACCCTTAGGAACTTTCTGCATCTCCCTGTCTTTCTACTCTCCACAGTTGTACTGGACTCTCCCTTTCTACCTCCTGCTCACAAGATCCTTCTCCTTTTGTTGTTTATTATGTCAATTGATGGTCGCAAATATTTCCCCTTTGCCCATTACCCAGATTCTCTAACCCCAGAACAAAATCATCAGCATCACCTAGGAACTTGTTAGAAATGCAGATCCTTAGACTCCACAGCAGACCTCCTGAATCAAAAACTCTGAGAGAGGAGCCAGCAGCCTGTGTTTTAACAAGCCCCCCAAGGGATTCAGAGGCACAGTTAACTACTGCTTTACTTCAAAGACGAGCCCACAAGCTAATTTAAGAAAGCCCAACCAACCAGCAAAACAAAACAAAAAAACCCCAAAACACAAAAAACCTGGCAGTCAAGACTCAGCATGCACCCTCAACCAAATAAGATTCAATTTCTTTCAATATAAAAAATGTCCAGGTTTTAATAAAAATCACTCATCATACCAGAAGCAGGAAAACCTAAAACTGAGAAAAGATAGTGAACAGATGACAACCCTGAGATGACACAGATGTTAAAATTATCTGACAAGGATTTTAAAACAGCCATCATAAAAATGCTTCATGAGCGATTGTGAACATGCTTGAGGCAAATGAACTAATGTAAAAACTTAGAAAAAGCAAAAGAGGAGACTCCGCAAAGAAAACGAAGATACAAAGAAGAGACAAAAAGAAATTTTAGAACTGAAAAATACGACAACTAGAATAAAAATCTCAAGGTTTCAGGCACTAAGTAAAGGGATTTGCAAACATTATCTTATTTTTTCTTCATAACACCGTGAGGTGGATAAGTGAAGTCTCTTGTTTGACTTCACAGAGCTGCTAAGAGGTGGAGTGAGACCTCGAATTCAAGTGGGTTGTCTAAAAGCACTTGCTGTAGCCACTACATTGTACAACTTCCCTCCTGAATAAACTACCTAAAATGCAAAGGATAAAAAATATGTACAAGAATATTCACTGCAACATTGTTCAGAATGGCAAAAAAGAAAAAAAAAAAAAAGCCCACCATCAGGATAATGGCTAGGTGAATTATAGTATATCCACACCTTAAAATATTTTGTAGCTGTCAAAAAACAATGAATTAAAGACTGTAATATTTGGGGGCGCCTGGGTGGCACAGCGGTTAAGCGTCTGCCTTCGGCTCAGGGCGTGATCCCGGCGTTATGGGATCGAGCCCCACATCAGGCTCTTCTGCTATGAGCCTGCTTCTTCCTCTCCCACTCCCCCTGCTTGTGTTCCCTCTCTCACTGGCTGTCTCTATCTCTGTTGAATAAATAAATAAAATCTTTAAAAAAAAAATAAAGACTGTAATATTTGGAATGAAAACTCAGTGGATGGGTACAACAGCAGGATTGAAAGGACTGAGTAACGTATTAGTGAACTTGAGGAGAGAAAATTCTTAATCTTGACGTAAGAGACTAATATACTGAAAAAAATTTTAAAAAGAACAGAGCTTCTGGGATATGTAAGAGTCTAACATAAATATCTAACATTTGTATCATCGAAATCATTTGGGTTCTGTCAATTAAAAAAAAACTTAAGGGGCGCCTGGGTGGCACAGCGGTTAAGCGTCTGCCTTTGGCTCAGGGCGTGATCCCGGCGTTATGGGATCGAGTCCCACATCGGGCTCCTCTGCAATGAGCCTGCTTCTTCCTCTCCCACTCCCCCTGCTTGTGTTCCCTCTCTCGCTGGCTGTCTCTATCTCTGTCGAATGAATAAATAAAATCTTTAAAAAAAAAAAATAAAAATAAAAAAAAACTTAAAGTATTTTGGCATCACTTACCAAGTTTCAAAAAAAAATACAAAATGTAATTAGTAATATGAATTTCCAGAAAATGGAATAATTTACAGAAAAAATGTTTTATGCAGAAGTGTGGAATTATATGAGCAAATACGTATGGATAGTTACTTTCATTGATGAGAAGAATCAATTCTGCTATACTTCCTTGAAATACAGGCATACAATATTCCAAAATTAAGTATATAATGACCTTAAGAAATATCAGCTACTATCATTTGGTCTCAGCCAAACAATTTCAGAAATATAATAGTAATCTTCTTGAATCCTTTTGTTCTGCAAAAAGTGCACCAAAATTTATTCTGTGTTATGAATTAGATGTCTTTCTTCATTGACGCATTCCTTCCTACCTAATATGCAGTGATTTTACTTGACATATTCCATTGTTTTTATAGGCTTATGAATGAGCTTCCTAACTTTGTTATTAAAAAATACGATCTTGAAATCATTGAAATTGCATGAAGCATAAGTTAGTAATGAATGCGGTACATAACAAAAGGCTATTGTTCTGGCAGAAATGCTGAAAACACACCAAAAGAGTCATACCTTAGTTTTGTCAAATTTAACACAAATTTGCAAAATACGTTACCTCTCAATATTAACTATATAGTAGGTATTTATGTGGCATTTATGTATGATATGATATATAGTAATATAAAAATAACAGTATACACAGTGTATATATACTATATGGTACAGTGTATATGGCATATAGTATAAATACTATATAGCATAGAATATATAATTTATCTTATATAATATTATTACATAGCCTAATGTATTCATTGCATATCTTTATTCAAATTCACTATTAAGAAAATATCATGTTTGTCAATATATTGTCTATTCACTATAAAACTTGTGTTGAAAGTAAAGAAGTATTTTTATCACTTAATTTCTTCCTTCAGATGATGCTTTGAAAATATTTATGCTTTTATGTTTCACTTAAATATTTTGGGGTCTTTTTAAATATGAGTATTCCAAATTATAGGGCTTATGAAAATATAAGTGGATATTTGGGTGTGTGCACGTGCGTGTGTTTGTGTATGTGTGTTTAGGACAGTGATAAAAAATTTTCACCTCGTGAATAAATTCATAGTTGGAATTTTATATATAAGATTCCAAAGGACATTTAATATATTATCTAATTTTACCTAGTTATCTAAAAATTTAATGAACTTTTCTAAGGTTAAAAATTTATTTCTTTCTTTAAAAGATCATCTCCATATAATTTAAATTAGTCTTAAAAATTCTGTTAGTAATTCTCCATTTTAATTAAAATTATTGATCTAGTATCTTTATATTGCAATGATATTAACTGCACAGGGGAAGTGTCTATTTTCTTTTTTCTTGCATATAACAGTGATAGTAAAAATTCAATATAATATTTCCAGTTTATGCTCTTTCTCAAATTCAGTTAATATGAACATTTATTTGAGAAAATCATTTAATAGAATTGGCTATATATAATGCCATCACCTGTACTGTTTAGTTTCAAAATATTCCTTATGTCTCAGTTCTTAAGAAACTGAAAAACCTATAAAACAAAATGCAATAAAGGCATTGTTTTTCAAGGCACACAGTTCTTAGAGGACTATCAAATGCTCTAGTTGGGTGTAAATAGCATTATAGTACATATTTTTTTTCACTTGATTCCATTTGTTTGGATTTGCATATAGTATTATTTTCTGTTAATTACATAATACAGAATGAACTGACTGACATGTAAAAGAAAACTATTATGGCTTGGGGAGGTTTCAAGTAAGCTAATTTTTTCTTTTATTTGAGTTATGATTTTTTTCAGAAACTTAATCACTATTCTATTTTTTACATTCTGTCAATTTATGAATTAAAAATTATTTGTAAGAAATTTAATAGAGAAATTAAATTATGCCTTTGTATAAAAAGGAATCACTTTTTAATGGATTTATAAAGTTCCTGTAACTTGAAAGACCTTCATGTTTCTCTAACTTCATGAGTGATCTCAACACTGACTTTGGAAGGCACCTTCGTTAAGTTTTCATTGATCCATAAAGATTTAATTGCACCATATGCTGCAAATTCACTGTTAACTGAAGTGTAATCAGTAGTTTGCATTTTTCTGATTACCATATTTCTTTGGGAATATTTCATTAATGTTTTAAAATAATTGTAAACTATTTTTTAATTGATAATGATTCCCTTCATTCTTTACTTCATGGTCAGCACTCCCTAATGTGCCACTTCATATTATGATTACCAACCCCGGAGAGCACTTCACTTGACTAATTTTTGAAAAGCCATTTTATTTGCTCAAGTCAAGTGAATTCCACTTAATTTTTTTTCTTACTAAACTAAGACAACCAAAAAGGATCTTTTAAGAGAATAGTATCTCACTTACATGCCTTTTCACCCTTTTGAAAGAAAATTAACATTATACTACTTGCGAGGTGGATGTTACCGTCACTATATTTGCAATGCCCAATAGTGCTTATAATTCTGAGTTCACATAAGATGTAGAGCATCATATTGTAACAATGGTTATGTTATCTCTATGTTAACCCCAAGGAGAGTTACCCCCAAGGGTTTCTGTGTATTAATTAGAAGCCATAAAAATGTATTTAATTTACACATCACCTTTTATTGTTGTTGACACCAATAGTTATTTTTCTTACTGCAAAATACATACTTTAGAATACATAACTTGAAAAACATAGGAAACTAATGGAAAATATTAAAATTCACCTATAATGTTGCCTCTCCTTAATGAATTCTGTTAAATGTTTGGTTTATTTGTATCCAGACAAAATTATGTCTCCCAGACTTCTACAACCCAATGTGCAAATCTAAGAGGGTGTTCCTGATCTTTCTTGTAGCTGTCATCTACACCACTATTGGCAATATTGGAAAGGACACCCAGATTAGTAGTACACTGAAGATCTTACTTCAAAAAATACCAATAAGTTGGAGAAAAATATAGCAATGACCAAGCAGATCAACACATCACTGAAATGATTTGTTTTTTGCAGGAATTGACTATGAAATAAAAAAGGCCCTTTAAAAATAAAAAGAAAAAAGCACATTATCATTACATTTTGCACCTACCACCACTAAGAACACATATCTAGTAACTCTTTTTAAATTATGGAAACATCATATTCAATATTTTGAAATGTTGTACCAATACATTTATAAAAACGAGAAATAAGTCTACCAAGTTTGAGTAGGGTCTAGTGTAAGAGAAGGTTCTAAAGCAAGTACATGCTCTGTATAAACACTCTTATCTAGAGGTGCCTGGATGGCTCAGTCAGTGGAGTGATCCACTCTTGGTTTCAGCCCAGGTCATGATCTCAGCGTAGTGAAATGGAGCCCTCTGTTGGTCTCCTCGCTCAGTGTGAAGTCTGCTTGAGATTCTCTCCCTCTCCCTTCTCCACCCCTCTCCCCACTTGTGCATATGTGCAATCTCTCTCAAATAAATAAATAAATAAATAAATAAATAAATAAATAAATAAAATACTTAAAAAAAAAAAAAACCCAGTCCTACCTATCCTTTGAGCTATGTGAGTAAAAAGACTCTATAGACTTAGAAATCTCTCTAGTAGAAAACAATTCCATGAATCTAAGAGAAGTGTATGGCAAGCTTCATTAAAAGGAAAAAAATGAAGTCTAAGTGGCTTCTGGAAAAGGCCGTGTTTCTGCCAAAAGAATTATAGACTATTTGAAAAGATAGCTCCTTGTGTGCCCCTGGACCCAATTATGAAGGAGGTTTAGATGAAGTGACCATGTGTCCAGAGCTGGCTGCTCTTAGGCTTACAGAATCATAAGATAGGGCATAACCATTAGAAATCAATTCAAATACAGCATTAATATATCACAAATTTTACATGAACCATATACCATAGATTGGCCAGATAATACAAGAGAGACCACAAGAAAGTGCCTCAGTCTGTGAAACCCACCATTATTGGACCGTTGTCTCTCTCTCAGCTCTCAACTATAACTGCGAAGAAGTTTCCTATAACAATCTGATGAAGATTGAAAAAGACCAAGCTTGGTTCATGGCCATGGATGGGTCAGCATAGAATGTGAGTAAAGATGGAAATGATGCACGACTGCAGTACAGCTCTATTTAGGGATAGTCCTGAAAGACAGAGCCAAGGAACTATCCTCCCAAATAAACAAGAGATTCAAGCGCATCTGTTGATAAACTTTGTGTCAAAAGAGATGTGACTTGTGGTTAGAATGTATATGTTAGATGGGCAGTTGCAAATGCCTTAGCTATTTGATCAGGCCGGATAAAAGAAAGAATGAGAGATTATTGAGAAGTATGTTTAGGAGAGAGGAACATATGGACAGACCTATGAAAGTGTTCATGAAATATGAGATTATCTGTACCATGTTAACATTCTTAGAGAATATTCACCATGGAAGAATAACTAAACAACTAATTGGACAAAATGGCCCAACCAGCTGGGCCAACTGATATCAGCTATTGAGTATCAGTTAGTCCCTGTTATTGACCTAAATATCTGCACAACAGGCTTATGAATGTCGTACCTACGGTGGCAAGAATCAGTTTATGGATGGACCCGCCAGGATGATCTCGTAACTCACCAATGCTGTATTAGCTACTGAGAATGTCAAATATATAACCTACTAGCGATTGAGACAAATTAAGATGCCAAGGTCTCTTGAGAAGTCCACCTAGTAACTTAGTAACAAGCGAATTATATTAAATGTCTTCCAGTAAGGAGGGAGCATGACTTGCTTTCAGTGTAATTGACATGTATTCTGTGTATGAGTTTGACTTTCTGACCAAAGAGGCTTAACCAGCTCCATTATCTGAAGACTTCCATAATGTTTGATATATTGACATAGGATTTTGCATAACATCACATTCAATCAAATAACTTACCTTGCAGAAAACAATTTTGGCAACATGCATATAACCATGATATCCACTGACCACATCTTAGGTCATACCACTCAGCAACTACCCATCTCAGAATGCTAGAGTGACCTTTGAAAGCATGGTTGACACAGCAGCTTGGAGATGATGTTGTCTGAGAATGGGGCTCCATCCCCTAGGATACAATGTAAATTATTTTATGAGACTTTGTCCGAAATAGGCAGAATGTGTGATGTGGGAAACAAAGGATGGAAATGAGTGGTTTCACTGAATAACCCACTTAGAAATACAGACTTTCTTTCCTCATAAATCAAGGCTTTGTGAATCTACTGGTCCTGGTTTCCAGAATGGAAATGCTTACCTCAGGAACCCAAGGAGAATTCCATTAAATTTTACATTTACCCTGTCCCTTTGATCCCGTTGTGCCAAGAGATTAGCTGTAAAGGAGTTATCTTTCTGATTTTTTGTTTTTTGTTTTTTGTGTAACTATTTACCCCACAACTTCAAAGCACGAAACAAATATTTATTATGATCATGGATTCTATAGGTCAGAAATTTAGACAGAACATAGTGGGAGTGGCTCCTCCATGATACCAAAATTATCAGCAGGAAGACTCAAGTTTTAGACTAGAAACATTTGAAGGATTATTTGCTTTCATGTCTGGTGATTGATACTGGCTAAAAGCCGGGGTTTCTCAGGTTTTCTGTGTGTGGACTTTTCCTTGTATGTACCAAGTTAGTTAGGATTTCATCAAAACATGGTGACTGTTTTCCCCAGAGCTGCAAGCATCCCCCAAAGAGGAAACCTAATATCAGCAATCACACATCATCTTTTCTACCCTATGCTCTTGGGTGAAGCAGTCTTAAGCCTGCAGGTTCATCTGGAAGTATAGTAGACTCCACTTCATGATGGGAATTTGTCAAATTTCAGAAAGAGCACGTGGGACTAGATACACAGCTGTCTCAATTTTTTAAAATAAAACCTGTGATATTGTCCTGGGGGGGTGGGGACATGTAATTAAGACTGACCATCAGCAACAGATAGGGCTGGTGTTGCACAGTAGGGTCAGAGACAAATACTTTTTGTATCCAGGTGATTCACTGAAGACTTGCTCCTGAATCCTCCACCTAGTCCTGAGAGTAAGAGGACAAATGCAGAAGCAAGGCCTGAGAAGTTATGTGATCATGCCTTAGAGACCTCTGAGATGAGGGAGTAGTTGATCCTATCAGATAAGCCATGGAGATGAGCAGAGGTGCTCCATAAGGATGAGGAGAAAGAAAGGACTGATAGAGAAGGACTATGATGGTATCTGTGATGATTAGTCTTATGTGTCAATGTGACTGGCCACAGGGTGCCCAGATTAAACACCATTCTGAATGTGTCTATGAGAGCATTTCCAGATGAGATTTGCATTTGAATTATTGGATTTAGTAAAATAAATTGCCCTCTCCAATGTGACATGATTGGGCATCATCCAATTCAATGAGGGCCTGAATTGAACTAAAGGTACAGGAAGGCTGACTTTATCCCACTTTTCTGTCTCACCAATTGAGCTGGGACATCTAATCATCTTCTTCTGCCCTTGGACTGGGATTTATACCATCAGATCCCCTGCTTCTCAAGCCTTTGGACTCAGACTGAATTATACCACTGGCTATCCTGGGTCTCCTGCTTGCAGAAGGTAGACTGGAAATCCTCAGCCTCCAAAAACACTTGAGGCAATTCTTCATAATACATAGTTTCATTCATAAAAATGTAATATATTATGCAGATAATATATAATATGGGATATGCATTTTATATGATGTGTATAAATATGAGATAGATATAAATAGGATAGATATATAAATTTTACATATAAATATGTTTATATAAATATAAATAAATATCCTTCCAGTTCTTTTTCTCTGGAAAACCCTGACTAATACATCATCAGTTATAGACTGGAAATCGTTTGTCCCAGTACCTTATTCATATCAGTTTCTCCTGGAAAAGAGAACAAAATCTAAGGGGATTATTTACCTTAACTATGTGTATCTTACAAAATAGGTGGTTCTAAGCGCATGAAGAATGGAATGTAATGGATTGTAGTGGATTCTGTAGTGCAGTGTTCAGACCTCCCAGAGGGCTGAGACTCTCATTCCTCCAGCTTCTGGGAACACAGAGTCTCAGCTAAGTTTATCTCTGATAATTGCTTTTAGCTAAAGAGAGCCCCTTCACTCAAGAGCACAGCTCATCCCCAGGAACAGCCTGGATACAATGGCTGGATAATGTTTGATGTGGAAGGCCATTCCCCTGTTGCATCAAACCAGAAAGACTGAGGCTGAGACCTCTGTTGTGAAAGCATTACCATTCAATTTCTTTCTACACTCAGCCCTACTTCCCTAACATTTCCAAGATCTTCCTGTCAAACACCACAATATATATGCTGCAGGTAAACCTCATACTCTGTTTTCCATGGAAGTTTAACTTTGATCTATAGTACCACACCAAGAAATATGAAGGCATCTGGTAAAATAAGACAGTTGTATAAGAATAATAGTAACAGGGGTGCCTGGGTGGCTCAGTTGGTTAAGCATTTGCCCTCAGCTCAGGTCATGATCCCAGAGTCCTGGGATTGAGCCCCACAGAGGGCTCCCTGCTCAGCAAGGAGCCTGCTTCTCCCTCTCCTCTGCCCCTCCCCCCTGCTTGTGCTCTCTCTTGTGCTCTCTCTCTGTCTCTCAAATAAATAAATAAATAAATAAATAAATAAATAAATAAATGAAATCTTTCAAAGAAAGAATAATAGTAACAATATTTAATAAGGATTAAGAAAGAGAGCTTTTCTCAAAATTATATAAATAGAATGATCCCAATTAAATGAAATGAATTATGAAGTTATATGTTTGCACTTGTGTGTGTGTTTGAGTGTGTGTGTGTGTGTGTATGAGATACAGAGCCTCAGAAAATTATGACAATACATACAAACCCTTAATAGATTATACACCAGTCATTTAGAAAGAGAGTGAGAGTAGAAGATTGTTTTAAAAAAATTTCCATTATTATGAGTTTTCAAGTTTTCTGATTTGTTTGATTTTTATTTTTTTATTATTTTTTTATTTTTTATTTTTATTTTTTTAAAGATTTTTTTATTTATTTATTCGACAGAGACAGCCAGCGAGAGAGGGAACACAAGCAGGGGGAGTGGGAGAGGAAGAAGCAGGCTCATAGAGGAGGAGCCTGATGTGGGGCTCGATCCCATAACGCCGGGATCACGCCCTGAGCCGAAGGCAGGCGCTTAACCGCTGTGCCACCCAGGCGCCCCTGATTTGTTTGATTTTTAAAACATGACAATGTATTTTTAATTTTTTAGGAAGATGTAAGAACCAGTAATTTTATATCTTTTGAAGTAGTAATCAGTCTTTCATCAAGAAAAGCTTTCATTCTGCCTTAAAGTTCATGTGCAATATACAATTGCCCTTAATAAGGTCTACTGTAACTACAAAGTAGAAAGCAAGATTATCTTTCTTCATAGAGAATACAGTCAATTAATTCTTTAGAATTTCATTTAAATATATTAATATAAATATAGTGATTTAAATACAACCATGCTTTGTTGTTTTTAGCCATGCATTGTTATAAAGATCATTTCTTATACATGTCTTTAGATTTTAATAATTGCTGCATATTCTAGACCAAACATTGCAACTTTCTTTCCCAAGAATATTGTGATAGAGAAAAATTCAAATTGTTATAGGTCAATAGAAAAATATGTTTCAAATAAGAATTATTGCATCTAGTTATTAAGAAATAAAGGAAGCAGTAACAAACAATTTTTCTAGATCCTCTTGTATCAATGTTCTTTTCAGAAGCTAAGTGCTTTCTCCTCACCCCCATCTCAAACACACACACACACACACACGTACACACATACACATATATATTTTCTATTTTTGGATTTTGTGTGCTCTTCCAGAACTACCAATAAGTGAGAGTTGATTATGCATAAGTTAATAGGATGTCATTTCCAGTGTAAAATGTTCAGTGTTAGTAATCACCACCTTCCCTGTGTTAAATGTGCAGTACACTAATTTTACAGTCTGTGTCACAGCTAGAAAAATGACAGGTGGTATCATGCTCTGTGCCACACTTGAATAACTAATCTGCATAAGCACAGTAAGAAAACTCATTACATAACAACATATGTGGACACATCATTTCAGGGTGCCATATGTTTCTAAGACACATATAAAATAATTATCACAGCTAGCCTCAGATCGTGTCATGTGTGTTTCATTGAGCTTTAGCTAGGAGGCTTAATTATGCCATCATCTCTTCATTTCTTTTATGTTCCTTCCATCTCAATCTCATTATCACTGGTGGTTTTATTTTCTACCAATAACCTTTTTTCCTTGTCCCTGGCCCTGGAGAAATGAAGTAAGGTTTTAGTTATTATCCTTAAACCATAATTTTAATTTATTGTTGTCTTCATTATTTTATCAAAAATCTTTATCTTTTTGTAGATTTTTTGGTAGACTTTCTTATTTCTTTTCCTGATTTTTTCCAAGTAACTTTCCTTTAATTATTTCATCACTGTCATTTGTTTAAAAATTCATAATTATGAAGATATCTGAGGATGATTTTTTAAATTTTCAATTAGCCAACATATAGTACATCATTAGTTTTTAATGTAGTGTTCAATGATTCATCGGTTGTAACACCCAGTGCTCATCACGGGTTGATTTGAATTCTGGGTTTTAAAAATTCTAATAGGTACATTAACACAAACTAAAGAATGTTGTCTAAAAAAGGACAAAGGAGAACATGATGACAAGAACTTAGACTGTATTAAAATTTATCCCCAAATTCTATATATAGTTCACTACTGGATTTGGATTCAGTTCAAGAGTTTTAACATTACAATTACTATCCAATTCTGGTCATCTAGGCTGGGGATCTTCAAACTACATTTTACGTAATTCTGTTACAGGTGCAATGATAGTTTCAAGCAAATTTATTTTCAGTTCACAAGTTCCATCTATACACAGCCTGAAAACATGGCTGCTCCCAGAAAAACAAGCTGATTCTATACTCTCACCATCCCTATGTTAACTACATTTTCTCTAGCTTCACAAAGATATCTCTAATTTGTCCCACATGTTGTCATGCTATATCCCATACCTATCCCTGAATAAGAACTTCTGGCGCCTGAATTGAAAAAGTAAATGGCTGGATAAAAAATATCCTTTTTTAAATACCTATTGATTTCTAATTCTTTTGTGTTAAAAAGTAAAAGGAATCGAAGTGTTAGTGAACAGAACATTTAATTATACTTTTGATGACAAAAGTATAATCTTTAGATTATTATACTAATAATCCTTAGATTATTAGTGATCTAAGTGATTTTTAGAATATATTTGGGGAAATTTTCAAATAATTGAATGCAATTGCTTCACAGAAACCCCTTTTTATTTCCATTTACTTAGTGCAACCTCAGTGCCAAAAGACCACCGGGAATACATTATGTTCAAACAGGCTTAGGATTCTTGACTTGCTTCAGCAAGTGAGAAAACACCAAGGCACATATGGATTATCTCCAAAAGTAGGAACTAGAGAAAGTTCTTTTTTTTTAATTTATTTTTTTATAATAATATTTTTTATTATATTATTCACCATACAGTACATCCCTGGTTTTTTATGTAAAATTCGATGATTCATTAGTTGCGTATAACACCCAGTGCACCATGCAATACGTGCCCTCCTTACTACTCATCACCAGCCTATCCCATTCCCCCACCCTCCTCCCCTCTGAAGCCCAAAGTTTGTTCTTAAAGGTTTCAGAGATTGAAGTTAGTCATGTGATGGTCTTGGCAGAGATTGGTCAGAATTTGTAAACTAAGGAGTTACTGGAAATTTTAGTAGTCTTCTTAAGACATTTAAATCCATATGAAATTATTGTTCGGTTTGATTTTAGCTTAGACTCTATAGATCTGAATGAATGAGTGTTAAGACAGTTGAAGTGCATCATGGTTTGGTTGGGCACAATGTATCATTTTCATGTGTATTTGGAAAGGTCTGGTTTTAAATCTCATAGGCTAAACTCTAGTATGGCCATTTTCAGTTTATTGGCACTTCCCTTCCAGTTAATTTTCACCTTAAAACAAAGGAATATGCCTTTATCTTTTGCAAACACAGATAATCTTGACCTGTACCATTTCACTGATCAGAATGTCGTTCAGAGAATACTGTCTTCAGTTAAACAAAAAAAGCTCCCTTGGGTTTGTTTTGTTGCAAATTAACCTAAAAAAGGCTCTGCACTGACATTTAATCACATATTTGGCAGATTCAACAAAGACAACAAATTAACTTCAGTATTTTTGTTGAGTTTGAAACATGTTTTATATATCCTATAATCTATTTGGAAATTCTTATATAACCAAGAATCCCAGCAGTCCCTTAGTTTTGATATGACTGGTCCATTTTTTTTTTAATGTTTGAAGAATTGATCCCATGTTTACTGATTGTCAAGGGTGAGAGAATGTCATGGGAGTATCTTGCTTCGAAAACAGGTATCACTGCTAACCATGTAGACATGAGCCAGCAGTGAGGGAAGAAAATAACCAAGAGGATGAAGAAGGAAGCACATGCAAAATGTGACAATCAGTGGTAGCCAGTATCTAGTTGCTCTTACTTCTATGATTTTTGGGCATAAACAGTCATATCTCAGGTGCATTAAAATAGGCTACATTATACTTTTTATTGAAAATTTACTGTAAAATAAATGACTTTCCAAGAAAGCTTACACCTTTATCAACATTAATAGCATGTTTATATTTTTGTTTAATCCAATTAAACATGCCTCTGTTTTAGGTACATTGTCACTCTTATAAGTCAGGCATTAGTAATACCTTATATTACTGCATATTCGCCTCGTTATTTGACATAAACTCCAAAAGTAGAATCTCAAAATTATAGGAACATGTATTTTAAGGCTTTTAATAAGTCATCACAAAAGTGATATTCAGAAAGGTTATTCCAATTCCATCAGTGATATTTATACAAACTGTCACAAACTACAAGCATTGTTAATTAATCCCTGCCAATATGTTAGGTGAAATTTTTTGTTTTTGTTTTAATTTCACTGTGTAGTTAATTTTTGTGAGACTAAAGTTAGTTATTTTTTCTTTTTAAATATCTGTCAGCAGTATATGGAGTTTTATAATCTGGATTCTATACTATCTGATTTTGTTATAAGAATTTCAGCATTGTATTTATTTTCAAAAGCAATACAATGTTAATATTCATTCCTTGAGAAGTTATTTTCTATGTGTTCCCAGTTTGAATTTTTGTTTGTAATTGACAGTTCGTGATATCTTTTTGCTCCTGTCTGGAAGACCCTAATTTTTAAGTAGCAAAATTTGTTAATATTTTCTTAAAGATTCCTGATTTTGGGTTACTCTTCGAAAAAGGCCCCTTGTTTCTAAGATTCTATAAATCTTCACTAATTTTAAAGATGTTGTAAAATATAACAATGTTATAAAAAAATCAACTTTCTATAGTGAAAAGGGAAGATTGCTAACCACTATAATAGAATTATGTGATACATATATTTTACATTTCCACCAGCAATATATGAGATTCTAATTTCTCTGCATCATTATACTTGTTATCTGTCTTTTTATTTTTTCCATCTTAGTGGCATGGTTTCATTCATCCCTGCGGTTTTGAATTGTATCTCTCTAATGACTAATGATGTTGAACATCTTTTCATGTGTTTATTGGCCATTTGTGTATCTTTTTTGTAAAATGTCTACTCAAATAATTTTCCCATTTTTAATTGCATCATTTATCTTTATAGTGTTGAATTATTGTTGAATATATTTGCTTATTATGTAAGTTTCTTTTCTTTGTGGTGTTTTTTGCCAGAAAAAAACATTTGTCATGTAGTCTAATTTAACATACTTCTATTGTTTCCATATTTTGAGTCATGTCTATGAAATGATCATCTTACATTCCCAAGCTATAGTGCAGTTTGTCCACATTTTTTCCCAGTACTTTTACAGTTTTTTTTTTTTTTTTTACATTCAGATGTCTGATCCCTCTGGAATTTATTCTTGTCCATTCTGTGTGATGTGGTTGTGATATTTTCATTTTCCAAATAATTTCCCGTTTTCCCAACCTTCTTTGATTCTCCCATATTTTGTTAATGAATCTCTCCAAGATTTTTTTTTAAGACTTATTTTATCTGAGCATTCACCTAAACTGAGAGCCTGTCAGGATTTTTCCCAACATTAAATGTTTTTAATTCTTCTCTACTAGGTTTTACTCAGAAAGTGGGAATAAGTATATAAGTATAGAGAAAGAAGATGAATACTTTTTTTTTTTTTGTCTTTTGCTTTTTTGGTGATTTCTGCATTGCTGATTAGAGTAGAGGTTAATGGAGATAATGGGAATGCCTATTTTGATGACTTCTGGGTTGCCAACCTGCTAGATTTTTCTCACAGCTTTTTTTCACCTTCTTTTTGGTCCTGCAACACGGCTACTGAATCTACCCCATTTTTGCTATTCATAGATTGTGCAGCTGTGACTCCTCCCTGCCAGAATTCTTTTTTTCAATGACATAATTCATGGGTGTGTTCTGTTGCCTTCCTTGGTGTTTTGCCCAGTTTTATGAAATGACCGTATGTGATCGAAGAAAACACACTGAATTAGTTCTCAGCTGCGGTGTAACACATACCACAACAAGCAGCCAATACAAAACCTATTTATGATCTCACAGTTTTCTTAGGTCAGAAGTTCAGGCATAACTTAGCTGGGTCCCCTGCTCAGTATCTCACCAGCCTGAAATCAAGGCGTCAGCCAGCTCTGGGGTATCATTTGAGGCTCAGGGTCCTCTTCCCAGTTCACTTGGTTCTTATAGAATTAATCTCCTTGATGCTGTATAACCATTGAACCACGCTTCTTCAGGGCCAGTAGGAGAAAAAGTCTCTGAACCCTGACAGCCCTTTTAAGGGTTTTCATTTGATTAAGTTAAACCCACCCTAGATAATTTCTTTGCGTATTAACCCTAAATCAACTGTGTTGGAATTTAAATTACATATGCAACATCCCTTTACTTTTTCCATATTCTATTTCCTAGAAGCAAGTCACAATATCCACTCACACTCAGGGCAAGGGAATTAATAAATTGGCATGACTTATTGGGGTCCAAATTAAGGTAAGTCCAACCCACTCTATCTCCATGGTTTTCAAACTCCAGACAAAACCTGTATTTGACTTAGCTTTCCCCCCACTTGTCTTCCTCCATCAAGATTATTCTACAATGTCCTATTCACCTCCCTGTTACCTCTGTACAGCTGACCTCCAAAGTCAAATCACTAAGGTTTCTGAGGACCCTATGGGACCTCGTGTCTTCACAGTTTTGTGGACCAAGCTTGACCTTTTTTATCCCAATTTCTCTTAAATTCTGACAGCATTAAGAACGGTGCATGTTGCTTCACCAAACAATTATTTTTAGCCTTATGGTTGGCTCCAGTTCAGCCTTCCAAATTGTCCACCTGACCAATAGGAAATCCATGCACTGTTGACCAATAGCCCCAGCCCACTACACTTTTTTAAATCCTCTCTTGACTTCGCCAAATCTTTACAGTCCCCTGCTTCTTTGCCTAGTGAGATATAGATTTATATCAATAAGCCTGTTGCTCAATTTGATACCCAACTGGAAAAAGGGATTTCAGCCCCATTGTAAGCAATTCAATTTCTGTGAGTGATTCTTTGAATTCTACCCCCAATAAGCAAAGAAAATACACATTTCTTGGCATTAACTTTGCAATTCCCCCTTCAAAAATTTTATATGGATAACAGAAGGAATGTCGTAGAATGCCAGGACTATGAGGCATTTTAATAAGCCCTGGGGAAAGCTGTTAGGATTCAATTGATAGTTGCTTTCATGGAGCATGGGGTTTTAAGTGTATCTTAATTTTAACTGTGGGTTCCAATGCTTACACCAGGACCAGAGAACATCCTACCCCACTTCCTGTTACAAGTATTTGTATGAAACCAATCTAAAAGGTTGATAAATTATAGTGGCACTATACATGCATATCATTTAAAAGGGGGATGTATTTCAAGATCCAAAGGGCCATCAAAATCTGCTCATAAGAACCCTCCCCAATTTTCAAGGTTCCACAACTTCCTAATCATGCTTAAACTTAACATTGTAGATATGCTAATAAATTCAATTTGCATTGTATTCAGGTCACATTTTAATCTTTGGGTTTGATTTTAGAAATTTCAGTGATGTGGTTTTAAAAAGACGAAGGTTTCTTGCAAGACAGTCATAGCAGCTTTCTGGCTTCTAATGTGGGCCTTGACCTGAGAATTTGCCCTGATCTCATAAATTCCTTTCTCCAAGTTTCTCGGTGTATTTAGAAGCACCCCTCCCCCAACTCCCTTATGCTCCTTATTCTTAGTGAGATATTCAAATATGCTAGAACCTACTTGATAAATTGAAACTATGCTTTCATGTGCACTTGATTACAGGTGTTTACAGGTGATAATTTAAGTAATTCCCCACCATCGTGTCCTTCCGATGTCTCTTTTAACATAGTAGGACATTAGGATCTTTAAATCAGATAAGAGTACCACTGAGAGATTCTCTTCTTTAATTTTTAGTTCCTCTGGAATGATTTCTGGCATCAATTACTGTTTCAGTCAGGGTTGAACAGGGAAGTACAATGACTTTGGTTCTATGCTTGGTAGTAGGCCTGAGGTCATTGATAATCTACCCAGTCAGCAGTTGGGAAGAAGAGCTGGAGGCAGTGTGGGTGAGAACAGCAAATAGAAGCCTGTTGGTATTACTTGTTATATCTCATGCAAGAAGCAGATCAAAGACAAGTGAAAAAGCAACAGTACCTCTGAATTTTTCTCTTGGCTCATCTAATCACAGCGACCTTCAGAACATAGTGTATGCTGCTTTACTTCTGCCCTCCAAATTTCATTCAAATTTGTCTCATTTTTTTTTAATTGTAAATGGGAACAGGCAGAGAAGGGAATTCCTGGAAAAGTAGTTCGAGAGTATCCAAATTGACATAGTATTAAAATGTGAGTGCTAAACAGGAAATGTATAACAATATTTTTTGACATTTTAAAATAATTTTGTGATATATTAGAACATTAATCTCCCCGCTAGATTGTAACTATATGGCTACTTCCAGTGGTTCCTCTGTTGTCTGCACATTTTTACTCCTGATACAATACATTGGATAGTTCAATCTGGTGTTGGGTGATGTACAGGAGAATAGGACTTGAAACTTGAGATGAAATTCAACTGGAAAACTTCCTAAGAAAATATGTATGAACAATCATCTTTTTAATACAATGAGGTCAACTGCAGGCATAAGCAGAAATTGTAATTTTGAACGTTCACCTAATAAAAGGAAGCAAAGAGCTGGATTGAAGTTTAGTCTAGAAATACTAATCTGTTTACTTTTTCAAGAAATGTTGACATCTAATCAGAAACTTTGAACTTTATTATGTTTTACAAAAATATGCTTACATTTCATCTTCTATCCCTTCTTATAACTAAGATTTTCACATGAAACATATCTTTGTACCTTTATAGCTAATCTTTTGATGGAATCATAAAATAACTCTCACAGCAAGGAATTATGTCAAGTCACTTTTCATTTTGCATTGGTTGAGGTATAAAGATTTAAATGTTTCTCGGAAAACCAAGTTTCTTATTTTAAGTTGATTTTTTTTCAGGATTATTTGATAGTTCATGATATGACAGTGGAACAGTCTTAAATTCTTAAGGAAATATCTGAAAAAAGAAATGTAGAATTAACTGCCTATTTGTGGAGTGGGTGAGGGTTTGCCTTACCTTTCAATAACTTTTAATAACTGTGTAGCCTAGAAGGAGTAAATCAAATTTTCAGTATAAGTGCCTTCTCATTTTAAAATCAGTAAATGTATCCTCTTTAGAAAAAAAGTATTTTCAATAAATTATTCTTACTTCATATTATGTTTTTTTTTTAAATCTTAGAATGTTCCAAATGATTTAGTGGCTGTTATCATAGTGATAACCTTTTTGTGACCAATTGAAATTGAACGGACATAGGTCTTCTAGATTATCTGGTGACTTTGCCAGGATTTAGTCAATCAAATGAAATTCTAATGAATTTGTATCTTCTTAGGTGAGGTCCATTCTAATGATCTCAGCACTGATGGCTTCTGCCTTCTCAAGAATTGGCTTTTATTTTTCTATAGAATTCAAACACTAGTTGACCCATTTTACATATTCAATTAATATTTGATAGATTAATGAATTAATTGATTAATCAATAAGTGAATGAGTGGCACAGTCTACAGCACCCCATGAAGTTTTAAAATGCCGAAACCTACATAAGCTATTGCCAAAAAAAAAAAAAAAAGAGCCTTGTAAAATATTTAGTCTTAAAATAAAAGCCAGTGGACGAGTTTCTGTTTTGTTTTATTTCATACCTGAAAATCTCTTATTGCTAATTGTCTTCAGACTCTGGGAATTATTTCTTACATGGATTTATAAGTTTTAATTTGAGCAACTTTTCTTGTGAAACAGGTAATAATGCTGAAAATACCACCAATGACAAATTAATTTTTTCTTGACCTTTTGTTACAGTAATGTCATGCTTGAAAAGGACTTTAGAAATTACCCAACCCAATCCTATTATATTTCTGTGAAATCTGTGATCTGAGCCACCTAGAATTTCCAGTTCTGAGTTTCTGTCCTCTATTTAGATATGCATTCGAATATCCAATGCTCAGTTGAGACAGAGTTGCTGTTAATACACTAACATTAATATAGTAGATTTAAACCTTTGGTTATAACCAGTTACAAAACGTCAATTAGCCTGTGATAGGTGGACTTTTCAATCTACAATTCAGTAACCTCTCTGCAAAGAACTCTGTAGCAAATTTAAGGATTTCACACATGAAGACAAACACATAGTACAGTGAATTTCCCCCCCCAATATTTTAATAAGTAATAAAGAAACACTATTTTTTCCCTTATATCAAAAAAGCAGTACTTCATTTCAAAGTTTCAAGTTTCTCTATTGCCCAAAATCTTGCTTGCATACCTTTCTATTCCTAGGGTGTGGGCCACACACTTAGATTTGCAGTACCTCCATGGTTCTCGATTTCAAAATGAGATCAACTAATTTCATTACTTAACTCTAACTTGCATTTCTGTGATATAAAATCATCTTCTATCCTTTATGAAGAACAGTTCAGATTTTTAATGTACCAAAATAGTCCGAAGCTTTATTGATCATTCAAATGCTCATTCAATTTCTTAGTCAAGGGGATTTTATGAAAAGCAACATAATCTTAACTGCTATTTGTTCACCATATTGTCCACGATATCATTTATATCTTATTTTAATTAGTGTTATTCTCTGCTCTTTCCCAAATTAGATAGCAGTGGATGATATCTTCTTCAGGATAAGGATATGTAAAACTGATTCTGATTCAGGTTTGTTAAACATTGAAAGTGATCAGTAATATTTTAGAGAATCATTTATGATTGCTATAGGTTATGTAAATCCTCGTGTAGCCTACATGGTATGTTTGTATGGATATTCCTGATACTAAGTAGAAACTAGTGGAATTGAAAACTATTCTTTATTTAGGGTTTCTCCCAAGTCAAGAATTTGAGGTTTAATTTAGTTTTAATTTTATTCTGTATTAAACTGGACAATTCTGCAACTCCTATATTGAGCTGTACAAGGATAGAATTCACATGGTAAAAATAAATATTTAAGTACATGGCATTTTTTTCTATAATTAAAATATTTATGAACAAAATAATTAAAGGTTAATATCAGAAACCCATATAACTATGATCCATCTTGGGGGAATATATATGTAAATATTATACATGGGGATCTGTGTATCTCCATGCTTAGTATTTTCTGCTCCCATTCATTTGTTTAATAACAACAAACACGTTAGTTGGCTGATTTGTGCCAGGGACTAGTCTACATGCTGAGAATACAGCAGTGCTTTGGTTACCTATTGCTGTGATAGCAAATTATCAAAAACATAATGGTTTAAAACAAAGCAAATGTATCTTATAGTGCCGAATGTTAGAAGTCCAAAATGAGTTTCACTGGTTCAAAATCAAAGAGCCTTCTCGAACCTCAAGCGGAGCCTCTATTCCTTTACCTTTTCCAGCTTCTAGAGGCCACCTACACCTCGTCTTGACATTCCTTTCTCCATTTTCAAAGCCAGAAGCAGAACATCTTCAAATCTTATTCTGATACTGACCTTTATTTCTCCATCTTTCACTTAGAAAGCAGATGTGATTTCACCAGACTCACTTGAGTCATCCTGGATGCTCTCTATATCTCAAGATCTTTAATCACATTTGCAAAGCCTCTTTGCAAATAAAGGACAACCATTACAGTTCCTCAAATTAGGATATGAACATTTTGGGAGACCATTATTTTGCCAATATTAAACAATAATTAAAACAGGAAAATCTCTACTTCAAAGAAAATATGTTTTAGTGAGAAGGGCTGACAAAAATTAGACACAGAATTTCTCCTCTTTATTTCTCTTACTACTCATTTGTAACTTCAATCCTTTTCTTTATAGTTTTACAAAGGAATTATCTATATAATTTTTTGAAGATTTTATTTATTTGAGAGAGAAAGCATGAGTGGAGGGGGAGGGCAGAAGAAGGCAGAAGAAGAGGGCAGACTCTTTCTGAACAGTGACCCAAGTGTGGGGCTCCATCCCAGGACTAGGAATTATCTATATTATTAACCTTCCAACTAATCAATTTTTATGTTTGCCAATAAACACACTCTATTTCATATATTTATGTTCATGTGTATTTCTCTTTCTTTCTACTTTATTTGGTTAAATTTTGTTATTTTCCCCTGAAACTGTGTAACCTTGTTAGCCTTGTTCTTATTAATAAAACACTTATATGAAAATTTACCCATAGGTACAGATTTGATGGCATGTAAACATTTTCAAATGTAGTCTTTTTACAGTTATTAAGATCAAATGCTTATTTAATTTCTCTTTGAACCATAAAATAATGAAAGTGAGTGTGTGTATGTGTGTGTTTGTGTTTGTGTTTGTGTTTGTGTGTGAGTGTGATTTCCAAGGGTTGGTGTGATTTTTAAAGCATTTTTTATCATGGTAAAATACGTATAACATAAAAGTTATAATTTGAGCAATTTTTAAGTGAACAATTCAGTGGCACTAAGTACATTCAATATGCTACCCAACCATTATCACTATTTCCAGAACTTTCTCTTCAGCTCCACCAGATCTCTGTGCCTATTAAATAGCTCTCCATTCCCCACCCCCACCCCTGGCAATCTCTGTTCTACCTTCTGTCTTTATGAATTTGTCAGTCTAGGTACCTCATATAAGTGGAATCATGCAATATTTGTCTTATTGTGCCTGGCTTATTTCACTTAGCATAATGTTTTCAAGGTTTAATTAACAAATAATGGAATTGTGTTAAAAATAACCCTGGTCTGCTACCATAAATGAAATATATGGAGAGGTGTTTTGTCTTGTACTTAAATCATTTTCTGCACGTAATCCAGTCCCTTTGTTTTCATGACGAATGTGTTTTCCTTAATAGTGGGGATAGATCAAAATTGTAATTGTGTTTTTCACATATTCCATATCTTCACTACATTTTGGCCTTTGGGAAAAGATAGATAGCATGGGCACTGTAGCAGAGCTATAAAGAACAAATGCAACTACCTCGTGACTTATCAAAAGAGCAAGGAAGAGCAAGGAAAGAAGGACTTACCATGCTAATCAGACCGCCTTTTATTTTTCACAGAATCTATCTCAGGTTAACCTCCTCAAACCTTTACTCTTTTTTCAAATATAATCCAATAAACACACACACCCACTCACACACACAGACATATACACACTGTAGAGGATATAAATCTTCACATCACTATCTACCTTTCTCCAAAATCCTGCTCATATATACAACCATGTCTGTATATACACATAGAAAGACATTCAGATATGTATTGAGACTTGTTTCATTAACATAACTTTGGTAAATCTCTCTTTTTTTAAAGATTTTATTTATTTATTTGACAGAGAGAGAGCCAGCGAGAGAGGGAACACAGCAGGGGGAGTGGGAGAGGAAGAAGCAGGCTCATAGCGGAGGAGCCTGATGTGGGGCTCGATCCCATAACGTCGGGATCACGGCCTGAGCCGAAGGCAGACGCTTAACCTCTGTGCCACCCAGGTGCCCCTAACTTTGGTAAATCTCTTAGTTCTAATTTTCCAGTCGCACTAGATCGTGTGGTTGAACGTCTTTGTGTGTACTTGAAATATGCAAGCTTTGCTGTACTACACGAGGGCTGAGGAAAACTAGGCATTCAATGTAGGCGTATTTGAAATAGCCCCACACTAAATTCTGATTCCAGAACTTCTTACCTTTATGATATGGAAGTGGTTTGTTATTGTAGTAAACAGAATAAAACCCCCCACCAAAGATGTCATTGCCCTAATTCCCAAAAAGTGTGAATATGTTATAGTATGTGGCATAAATGAATTTTCACATGAAATTAAAGTCATGGACCTTAAAATAGGGAGATTATCCTAGATTATCTGGGTGAATATATCTAATGACTTGAACCCCTAAACATACAGAATTTTCTCTGGCAAAAGAGATGTGGCAGAAGGTGAGTCAGAAACTGCAAGCATGAGCAGGATTCATTGCTGGCTTTGGGATATCGATTCCCACGTGCAGGGACCAGAGAAAAACCTCCAGGAGCTAGGGGCATCTGCCAGCTGACAGTCAGCAGGAAATGGAATCTCAGTCCTATGACTATAAGGACCTAAATTCTGCCAACAACCTGAATGAACTTGGACGCAAATTTTTCCCAGAGTCTCCTGAGAAGAGTCCAGTTGGCTGACACCTTGACTTTGGCTTTGTGAAATCCAGGGCAGAGAAATCAGCAGAGCCAACTAGAACTTCTGACCTACAAAACTATGAGATCCTAAATTTGTCTTGTTTTAAACCACTGAATTTGTGGATTTTAGCTATGACAGCAGTAGGAAACAAATATGATTACACTCTTCTGGTACTCAGGTACCAGATTCTAGAAAACAAGAGAAAATAGTACTGTGCCACAAGTGCGGGTATGTCCTGAGTTTTCAAAGTAATTGATAAGTAAGTTATTTTTGCCACACATTTTAAAATATAAATGTAGGTTATACAAATCACTTTTTCTCTTGGTGTGTGTTTAAGACATTGATCACATTTAATTATCCTAGGGAAAAATATCTACTATGTGATTACGTAATACTTTCATTGATGTATCCAAATCCAATATGGTGATATATCACAGTGGAAAGTTCCTGACATGAGTGGCACCAATGGACAGGGTGAATGTCAGACCCTACTTCCCCAGGAATAGAGATATGCTACTCTGAAGGCCAACAAAAAATGCTGTACAATTTGATATATTTCATTAAAATACTGCACACTCCTATTCAAACAGCCAATTTATTACCTTGCAAAATTCTTAAGAATGTTCTTAGATACTACATAAAATAATGAGTGCTCTACTGTTGTTCATAAAATAAAATTTCTCTGGCAACTACTTGTCCTCTGATACTTTAAATGTAGTTTTGTTAATGTAAATATAATTTGCACTTTACTTGATGACTTTCAAATAGATATAAATGTAAACTCAATACTTTAAAATTATGACTGAAGGATTCCATGCTCTTATAGAAAACATGCTGGAAGAGAGATCACATGGCTTGTAATAGATTTTCAGTGAAACTGACAGTTCAATTTTATTTTCACACTTGGATTTTTTTTTAAAGCAAGAATGAACATGGTTTTCATTTTTAATAGATAATTCTATTTTCTTTTTCAGAACTTAAATTGATTTGAGGATGTTATAGTAAACACATATCAGAGACAGTATTTATATGTGGTTATAATAGTAATAATGGTTTTATTTATTGATTTGCTATTAATTAGACAGTCAATTGGATATTATTTCATAGTATGATTTTCTTCCTTTTTTGTTACTGAATAGAATAGTGTTGAATGAAGAAGAATTTGCCTGAGACTTTCCATCAACACCCCATTTCTCAGAAAACATGATAGTTCATTCTGAAATAATATGGATTTTATTTTGCTATTTTAAAAAAAAATTATTGCAAAGTATTTTAATGAAAATATTTTGACACAGTTTTCAGAAATGTATTTTTTTAACAAAATAGTTTTGAATTAATAAAATAAAAGGATTCATTGAGTGAATAGTTATACTTTCTTTGTCCTTTCTTTCACTTTTTAAAATCAGTAAGTTGGCCTCCAACATGAGGAATGTCCATCAAAATCTGCTTATAATCTATACTTAAGAAACAAGCAGCAAAAATTTTTGTAGGTCATTAATCTTGCATCCCAGCTTACGACAGCCATACAGGAGTTTTTATAGACTTTCCATTGTTTAGAGTCTCTTATGTGGATTGTTGAATTATTGAGGGTCTGGTGATACGAACATCTGCTTTAATCTTCTCTATATCTTTTTTCTAAGTTATACTAACAATTATAAAGATAAATTGATGAGTGAAGGTAATCAGTGAAATAAATTATACACACACATATTTTATACAAAAATTTTTATTCAAGAAGAAAGTTAATTCCTCCCCCCTCTTTTTTTTTTTTTTAAAGATTTTATTTATTTATTTGACAGAGAGAGAGACAGCCAGCGAGAGAGGGAACACAAGCAGGGGGAGTGGGAGAGGAAGAAGCAGTCTCATAGCGGAAGAGCCTGATGTGGGGCTCGATCCCATAACGCCGGGATCACGCCCTGAGCCGAAGGCAGACGCTTAACCGCTGTGCCACCCAGGCGCCCCTCCCCCCTCTTTTTTTTTATCTTTTGAGTACTCAATCAATAATGCATCTTTTGCCTTGTCATAAAAAAACAATCTTAGAGGTCTAAGAGTTGGCTACTGAATACAAAATAGTGTTAAAATCCAAATTAAGGTGTTAAGATTCACATATGGTCATCAGTTCAACCAACACAAGTGAGATATAAAACAGTGGGTGAGACATTAGACTACAGAAAGAAAAAAATGGAAAAACGAAATATTATTTCTTCTACAAGCAGATATTATATTTAGTAACATATTTGGAATGTGATGTTTAGACAGAATTTCATATATTTTATTAGTGGTAATGTGAAGAGATATTCTATATATCCCTCCAGATAAAGAAAATGCTTTTAAAAACCCCAAAATACTCATACAAGTATTTGAAATGCAAATTAACATTATTTATATCACCAAAAATAATTTATATTTTTACTTGTGGTTAACTTGCAAATATTTTATTGAGGTATAATTTACATATAGTGAAAAGTACAAATCTTAATTGCACAGTACTATGGCTTTTGACAATGTGTATGCTTGACACAAAGCTGTCAAACTGTAGAGTATTTCTCACTCCAGAAATACCCTTTGTGCCTTTCCAATCAATCTTCTTAAGGGAGAACAGTATTCTGATTTATCTTTATAGGCTAGTTTTCTCTAATTTACAGAGTTAGAAATTCATGTAGTTAGGAAGATACTGTATACTATTTAAAGCCTCAATTCTTTTGAGGAACAACATATTTTTGAGATGTCCATGATTTTGCATGTATCAGTTGTCTATAGCTTTTTTACAGCTGAGTGATATTCTATGGTATGAGTGTATCACAATGAGTTTATTCAGTTACGTTTTTTTAGAAATTCTTTTTTTCTAGTTTTTGTCTTTTGTGACTAAAAATACTACCACATCTTTGAAAATCTACTTGTAGTCATGTATTTTCATTTCTCTTTGGTGTATACCTAGGAGTGACACTTCTAGATCATAGAATGTGTGTGTTTGTGTGTACAAATATTTAACTTTATATAGATTTTGTTAGATCATCTAACAAATGAAGTTCTACTTATGCTTTCACAGAATATATGCCTCACCAGCTGTACTGAGGAATATATTCGTACATTAAATTCACTGACTTTAGATGTACTATTTAGTAAGTTTTGTTCATTTTTATGCGGTCATGTTACCTTTACACAAACAAGATATGAAAGAGTTCCTCATTTTAAAATGTTTCCTCATGCCCCTCTGTAGTCTTACCCTCTTCCCCTGGACCCTGACAAACCTTCTTCTACTTTCTGTCTCTGTAATTTTATCTTTTCTAGAAATCCATATACATTGAATCATATAGTATGTGTGACTTTCATCACTTAACTGTTGCTGTCTTAGCTATGAAAACCATGCCAACCCCAAGGCCACTAATATTTTCATCTAGGAATTTTACAGTTTTAGTTTTTGTTTTTAAAATGTGGTCCAATTCAAATAAAGTTTAGTATATGCTATAAGGAAATGGTTGATGTTCTTTTTATTTTTAATATAAATATTCGGTTGTCCTATTACTATTTGTTTGAAAGAATATCCTTTCCCCATAAACTTGCTCCAGCATCACTGCAAAACAAACAAACAAACAAACAAACAAATCTACTGAGTATGTAACTGATGATCTATTTCTGTATTTTATTTATTTATTATTATTTTTTAAATTTGTATTTAAATTCTAGTGAGTTAACATACAGTGAAATATTGGTTTCAGGAGTAGAATTCGGTGATTCATCACTTACATACAACACCCAGTGCTCATCCTGACAAGTGTCCTCCATAATGCCCATAAGCCGTCTAGCCCATCCTTCACCCACCTCCCTCCATCAACCCTCAGTTTGTTCTCTATTATTGAGTCTCTTATTGTTATTTCTATCCCTCCTTTTCTCCCCTTCCCATATGTTCATTTGTTTGGTTTCTTAAATTCCACATATGAGTGAAATCATGTGGTACTTTTCTTTCTCTGATCCTTATTTTGCTTAGCATGATACATTATATATATATATATGTATATATATAACCTACTGAATCCAAAACTTTAGAGGAGGTATTCAGCAATATGTGTCACAAAACCTACAGGTTGTTCTAATGCACGCTAAAGTTTGCAAAGTGACAATTGATGAGTATTGGATACATTTGATGTAGATTTATACTAAAACAAAAGAAAATGAACTTTGCACTGATACTAGGCACAGGCTGGACTGCACTGGAGGGGGGCAGAGAAAAAACTACCCTACACCCTCCACTAACAGAAGGAAGAGGCCATCTGCCACTATACCGCAAACCTCTGATACAAGGTGGAGACTTTCAGTTACTCGGGGTGGGGCTGGAAACCTGTCCGTGCTCTGAACATTGCACTGAATAGGAGGAAGAAGGTATCACTTATTTGAAAGGGCAAGAGTGCTAATGTCCCAACTTGAGACTGGAGAGTCAACTGTTGTGGAAGGAACAGTTTAGAATGAGACAGTTCATGCCAGACTGGTATGCAACGCCGGTTGTGTAAAATCAGAGAGTAGGGTGAAATCCTCTAGTACTCTATACCTCAAATTCAAAAAATGACAGTGAAATCAACTAACAGAGAAATCTGAAGACTTCAGTATATGATGAGGGATCAAAAATCAAAGCCCAGATCCAGCACGACTACAGACCAGATTGACCCAAGAACAGAATGATAGAAGAAGGGACATGCCTACTTCTGGGAATAAATATTTGCCTTAGCTTCTATTGGTCTTTCACACATAATATCTGACATGAAATCACATAACACACACACACACACACACACACACACACACACACACACACACAATTAGGAAACAATGCTAATAGATAGTGGAAAAGTAAACATGTTTGTATAGAAAAAATTAGTAGAGGGTATCATGTATGTCTCAATTGATTAAGCATCCGACTCTTGATCTCAGCTCAGGTTGTGAGTTCAAGCCTCACCCTGGGCACCATTCTGGACGTGGAGTCTACTTAAATATCTAGATAGATAGATAGATAGATAGATAGATAGATAGATAGATAGATAGATAGACCTTACATAAAAGAATCAAATGAAAATGTACTTCATGGGGCTTTTTATTTTTGTATAGATCAAATCAATTCTTGTTAACACTTGGTAATGTCATAGAATGTACATATTGTTTCCATATGGAAAAATAATCTCCTGTCATTCTTCTGGGAAAAACATCCATAATTTTTTAAAAT
The DNA here is from genome assembly GCF_024610735.1 of Ursus americanus. Classification (NCBI taxonomy): domain Eukaryota; kingdom Metazoa; phylum Chordata; class Mammalia; order Carnivora; family Ursidae; genus Ursus; species Ursus americanus. The sequence continues at coordinate 46,571,060 of NC_142141.1, read as the reverse complement.
AAAATCCAGATTTGGGTGACAGAAATATTCTATCCCTTGAGCTAAAAAAATTAGTCAAAGTACCAATCGAAACTTTTGTGTAGGGGATGATTTTAAACTACTCAAGTAGATATTGTATGGATAGGTATATGGAAATACACTTCTTAGGAAAAGTTTTCATTCGTTATATGAACTTAGAAGCATCAAGACAAGTGACTGAAGCCATTTTTAGAGATTATAGCTTGAGAGCCTAGAATTAAGGTATAAACATCTCCTCTCTTCAAATTCAGGATTAGAAAAATGAGACATTAAACTATTCATATGAACTTTCTGAAGAAGGAGGAGGAAAACCAGGTGAACATAGTGTCATGGAACCATGACAAAGAGTTATTCAAGCAGGTTGTGGTCAAAACTGTTGCATAGTTTCGAATGTCTCCACATTCACCATTTTTTGTTTTTAAAGACACTGTTATTTTTTTTATTAAGATTTACATTTGTTTTTTTTTTTTTTTTTACTCTGGGATTTTATCATGCTTTATATTTCATAGCATAATATAGTGATTATAACTTTGTTTAACATTTTGTTTCTACCATCATTTTCTCTACCAGTAAATTCTACCCTCCACACAATATCAGTAGGCATATGTTCCAAGACCGATTATTTTTATCAGAATTTTTAACTTGAGAAGGGGCACTTATCAATAAATTGGTATTTTTGCCTCAAATCCTATTAAGCTCCGTTAGTCAGAATTATTTTCTAGTGCTATGGAAAAATCTTAACTTGTCACATAATATTCATTGCTACCCTCATTATTAGATAATTTAGTTATATCCTAACATATATAACTATAGTTCATTGATAGTACTTAATTATTTTTAACAGCTAAAATAGTGTTTATTCCTTATGGAAGTGATCATGCATATTCAAAATAAAGTATACAAGGGAAAATTCGACAGTATAGTTAATGAGTGTACTAAAATCAACATCTAATTTTAGAATTATATAAAAGAGGCAATTATATTGGTCTTTTATGATTTATTATTTTCTCTTGCTGTTTATTGCTCAGCAATTAATTATCATCCAGATGTTTAAAACGCTCTCCCTCTTTTTCTTTTTTTTAACAGAGTGGGGGCAGAAAAAGAGGGAGAGAGAATCTTAAGCAATCTCCACATTCAGCATGGAGCCTGACACAGGCCTCGACCTCAGAACCCCAAAATCATGACCTGAGGGGAAATCAAGAGTCAGATGCTTAACCGACTGAGGCAGCTAGGTGCCCCAAACTCTCTCTCTCTTTTTAATTTTCAATTTACTTGGAATTTTTGTCTTATCACTCTCAAGGAAGTGTGTAATTTCTTTCAAAGAGAAGAATGTATATTAGGAAACTAAATCTCTTCTCTGAGATTTTCTTAATTTCATTATTGGTATACCTGTAGGAGGCTTTCTTAACAGTTGATAATACCCCCAGCAGCAATGACACATGACCACATCCCTACCATCTGTGGTTAATGTCTCCTTCTTTGGAACTACATGCATACAATCATTGTAACACCTATTATAGATGTTTAAATTTGTCTCTAGCCAGGAAGCAGGCAAATCAGCAACTGTGACTTTAATTTAAACTACATTTGATTTGGACATATATTATTGAATAAAACAACTTCAAGATTAAAAATCGATTTTTTCCCCTCCCACTCTCCAAAAAGTATCTATCTCAGTCAGACTGATTTCTTGAATTTAATAATGCAAATCTGAATATAGGCAGGAAAAAAAACACTCTGACAGGATAAGAAAGGATGAGCAAATTTAGCAAGAAAGGTTTTCATGTATATATGAAGAGGTCAGAGAGGGAATAAAATATTTCCTTCTAACTAAAGAGTAAAGATAGTGTTTAGGGTTTAATTTTGGTGTGTCTTCAGGTCACTGTTGGTTTAAGAGGAGCAAATTAACAATGAAAGTATTCTTAGAAAAGAATAAGGAAGAAAAGCCACAATAGAAAGAAAAAGAAAAAAAGGAATCCTAACTATAAAGCTATGACAAAGAAACATAGATTATTTCCAACACCCACTGATTGTTATAAGTAAAGTATCAGAAAGTAAAGATTTTGCAAGCTTTTGATCACAGGAACCAAATATTTTTGCACACTCAAAACAGAAAAACAATGTACACATGCACAAAAAAATTGTACAGATCCAAGAGTGTCCACACTACCAGAATAAAGTTCCAATAGTGTTTTTACATGCTAAATATGAAGATACTAAAAACCTCTCATTCAGGCCTTCTTTTAGGAGACACTATTGGACAATACAAAGGAATGTAAGTATCCCAAGGATCTTTGCATCTGTGTTTGAGGGATACTGGACTGTTGTAATTTTCTTCTGCAATATTTTTGTCTGCTTTTGGTATTCAGGTAATTCTGGAAGAATAAAATTAGTTAGAAGGTGTTCATGTTTCTGCTATTTCCAGAAAGAGTTTCGGTAGAATTGTTTTTATTTCCTCCTTAAATGTTTGAAACAAATAATAGGAAATAATAAACCCTGTGTGTTAGACACAATAGTAGCCCTGCAAAGTTACGCATGTCCTGATCCTTAGAACTTGTGAATATAATATGTTACATGGCAAAGGGACTTTGAAGATGTGATTAAGGATGGATCTTGTGATGGAAAAATCACCTCAGTTACCAGTTGGGCCTAATTTAATCTAGAATCCTTAAATGCAGGGTGTCTTTCCAGGTTGTGGCTAGAGAGAGAAATGTGAGGACAGAGGAAAGATCAGAGATATGAGAATTGCTGGTTTTGAAGATGGAGGAAGAGGTCCTGAGTCAGTTAAGGTTCAGGGATCTTCTAGAATCTGTGAAAAGTGAGGGAACGAATTGTTTTCTAGAGATTCCAGAAAGCACTGCAGCCTTGGCAACACCAGGATTTTAGCACAGTGTGACCCATGGTGTACTTCTGACCCAATTTATTATCTATAAGGTAGTACTTCTGTGTTTTTTTTAAAGATTTTTTATTTATTTATTTGACAGAGATAGAGACAGCCAGCGAGAGAGGGAACACAAGCAGGGGGAGTGGGAGAGGAAGAAGCAGGCTCATAGCGGGGGAGCCTGATGTGGGGCTTGATTCCAGAACGCTGGGATCACGCCCTGAGCCGAAGGCAGACGCTTAACCGCTGTGCCACCCAGGCGCCCCTTCTGTGTTGTTTTAACCCAAGAACTTCATGCAAATTTATCTGAAAGCAACAGAAAACCAATATACCATGAAAAAACAACACATTTATAAGAATATTGGAATCTTGGCTGTGAGCACGTACTTATGTACTAGAATAGTAATACATTTAGAAGTTCAAGAAAAAAAGTACCTTTGTATCTATAGATTGAAATTCCATACCACATTGCAGGAAAATCTAATACAGAATAATTAACCCCTAAGCATAACTTTAAAAATTTCTTGCATTTCAAAATAAGGAAAGAATTTGTCATGTATACAGCTGAAATGGTATGTCATGATTACAACAAGAAAATCATGTTAGAATTTTCCAAACTAACAGTCATTGGTAAAAAAAAAAAAAAAAAGAGAGAGAGAGAGAGTGTGTACATATTTAAAAACTTCTAGGAATGAATCTGGTGGACATACGGACAGACCAGAGTGAATGGCTAGCTCTATTCTATGAGGTTGTCCTGGAATTCAGCTTTTTTCAATCTTGCTGTTCTCTCATGCCTTAATGGTGTTTTATTCATGTACGTGGTCAAAACGGAATCATTCCTAATGTGTCACTATTGCAGCTTGCAAGAGGAAGGAAAAAGAAAATAGAAGGCAAGCAGCTTTCTCTGATGGATATGACCCACAGAAGTTGCTTTGATCATTTCTGTATCCTAGTGACCAGAATATTGCTATATCACCACTAGATACAAAAGAGACTAGGATTGGACCAGTCCTATGTGACCATGTGCTCATTTGTGATTGTGACTTGGGGATTCTATTACGTAAAAACAAATGCTTCAGTATACTCAAGTTTCTATATATGCCGGTGTCAATGACTTTCCAAAGAACTTTCTAGTTACTGAATGCAGGTCATCATCCAAGTCCTTGGTGAGGCACTGTACTTTGTAGCCAATCAAGATATGGCTCTTCATTTTCTGGTGATTGATACATTAAAAGACAAATTATCTACTCCATCAGATATAAATTGGTGGAGGAGCAAGATACTGAAAAAAAAATGTAGGAGAGGGGAGCAGAGTGGAAAGAATATTCAGTCAGTAATTTATAGAAGTTTTCAACCTCTTTTGGCAGAAATTGTGAAAATTCCCTGCTCTGCATGGAGAAATTTTCATGATTACCCATCTGGCAACTTTAGTTCTATCCTTTAGGAATCCTCTTTTTCATTATCCTCCATGGACCCTGGCTTTCCCCTGTAGGAGGATCTTTCTAGTTCATTATTCTCTTTGGCCCCATTTAAAGTGGGCATTGATGCCTATAGCTGGAACAGCCTTTTTAAACCTAGTGATTGCAGGTTTATGTTATCTTTGGGGACATAGATCCCCTCAGAGGCTTTGGTTTATTTGCTTCCCATGATTTCAACAGTCGCAGATCACATCTGGTCACAATTCTTGAGAGGCCAGCTGAAACAGCAGGCTTGGAGTGAGCTGGGAGAGCAGTGCCATTAATCTCTTCTTTGCAGCTGAGCTGGCTTCCCCGGTCTGGCATTTAACTAGAGGCTCTTGAAAAAGAGACTGAATGACAATCCTATCTCCTGCTGCTTGGCCTTCAGAAGCCTTTGGCTTTTCCAATTCAGGACCAACATCACCAAAATTTCAATCAATTTAAATTGTAGGCCATATGCATAGAAATTTTCCCACAGCAGAGCTGAATTCCTTTCCTTTCCTACTTGCAAATTAACTGATTTTTGCCTCAATTAGTCACTTCCTAGTATCTGCCAGAAGCATCAAGAAGCACCAATAATTTTAGCTTTTCCAGTCTCTTTTATAGATCTACAAGTTCTATAAGCACATGCTCTGTCCACCTGTATTGCCAAGACACAGATATACTTTCTATCCTGTATTATATATTCTGTCTGTATGTCAGCTACTAAACCAATATCATATATTTTAGATTTTTTAATGGAAGCATTATATTTCTAAGTATCAATTTTATGTATTCATAGAGTGTAAGTTAAGCTTCTTTAACAGAATTCAACACAAGATGAGTATTTCTTCCTTCTAGGTAATAGTGCAGAGGATATTTGATGGTTCAGAGTTGGTAGGAAGCCCTTGAACAACATTTAAGTTCTATCTTGTAAGACACTCCCTAAGGTGTTACCCTAGTTTGCATTGCCAATGGGCTCACTATTTCTACCTTCTAGCCTGTAGGATAGAATGTAAAAGGCAATCTTCTTTCTAAGAACGTGATCTATAATCTATGAATATCATTTCCCTACATTGCCCATTGACCATAATTAGTCATAAAGCCATGCCTGTTTACAAATCAAGCTGAGAAATGTGCTTGCAAGAACTCAGCAGTTATAATAAAGAAGAGAACTTTCATGGAAAAATTAGCATATATCAAAAATTAATAGCATATATCAAAAAATCACTAGCTTTTTTAAAAAAAGGTTTTATTTATTTATTTGTCAAAGAGAGAGAGAGAGCACAAGCAGAGGGAACGGCAGGCAGAGGGAGAAGCAAGCTCCCCACTGAGCAGGGAGCCCTATGCAGAACTTGAGCCTAAGGTAGATGCTTAACCAACTGAGCCACCCAGGTACCCCATGTTTTTCTGATTAAAACATACATATAAGGTCAGAGTAGAGAATCTTAAGATTTAGGATACATACAATTAATAAAGTCTAATTCTACTATTCAGGAGTAACATATGATACCATTTCTACATGTTTTTCCCATATTGACACAAGAGAATTTAACCTTGAGTTTTAGTCTAATTTTTTAAATTATTTGTTCTTAATATATTTAAATATTATTTTAATTACTATTTTTTGTTTTATCAATTTTTCTATATGTACTATCACTTATTCTAAACTTTTAAACTAATTTGGTAGAGAAAAAACATGTAATTCATGTTTCTAGTGGGAGTTTTTGTAATAAAAAACATGAGGCATACATGATTAAGTTAAGAACTGAACTCCTTGCTTGTTCTAAATCTTTGCTAAGAAAATAAATATACCTTATATTTAATTACTCTAAATCTTAATTATTTTAAATGAATGGGTATATAACCTGATTAAATTACTTTAAGATCTAACAATTACTTCTAAAGTATCTTGGTTTTCATTCAGTGTTATGACTACAATTACAGGGATCATTTATAATTTGCATTTTATATTTAAAAGTTTAAAAATTAATTTTTCATCCTCTTTTTTTTCTCTAAAATTTTGTTAATTGGTGTTATAATTCATTTTCAAAACAATTTTCAGAGAAAGGACATATTACACTTAATTTTTAAATCTGAAAATATTTTATTTTAGGCAACAGTTTTATTGGCATTATTAAATAATTTATGGTTCCTCTTAAAACTGTGTTTAATTTATTTTCTAGGTGAGGCAATGAGATTTGTAGTAAAGAATAAGGTCAAACAACTTTTTTTCCCTCGCGGAAAACCATTTTCCCCCTATTTTATATTTGAAGTTTTTTCAAATAAAATGATTATTTTTAAATATAATGAGTCAAGTCTTTGTACAATTGAGAAATTATTCCACTCTTTCTTTAATTATTGCTTCTTTTACTCTTTTTTTAAATTTCAACTTCCAAAATCTTCCATATCGTTTGGATTTAACCCTCTGAATCTATCTTTGCATGTCTATATCACTTTTTAACTCACCCTTCTTTTTCTTCCATGTTCTTAAGAAAACAAAACAAAACAAAAAAACATATCACTCAAGATAACCCCTGCAAAGTATCAGATTTTTTTGTAACACGAATTACATTCACACACCGAAGAAAACATTTATTTTATTTTTTGCTGCCCAATATTAGAAAAAAATCTTTTTCTGCATCCCTGAAGCCGAAGAAGGGTAGCCTAAGACTGGAAATTATTATTTTCTGTCCTGTGGGAATGACATAGGGGCATATAGAAAAAGGGCAGAAGTGAGGCTGAGAGAGCAGAAGATGCATGTCACCCGGAGGGAGGGGGACCAGGGCGGTGGTCTTACCGCCTGCCCAGCAGCTTATTGGTGTTGGTTTCAGGTCCCCTCCTTACCTTCCTGCCATTGTTGATCCTGTTTTCTGTCATTTTCTTAGTGACTGTGGATTGTCTTTAAGTATATTCTTCCAATGAATTATTTTCTGGATTAAATTAGCTGGATCTGCTGTTTGCAACAAACATGATGATTAATATGTATTGGGTGCTCTCTGGCATTATTTTTCATTTAAAATGTCTTCGTTTCTATCTCTCCATTCAAATCTTTCTATTCTCTCCAGTTCACTATTTCTTGCATGAAGACACAGAACTCTTATGTATTTCCTAGTATATTTCATTTCTATTTTTTTATGTGTTTGTCAAACTTTCTGGCATATATTATATATCCAGAAAATATTTTTGTTAATAAAAGAAGCAGTCAAGGAAAAACTGTGGGAATGGAAAGTTCAACAAGAAATAAAATGTGAAATTACTCTAAAAATCAGTTATTTTCCACAGTAAAGTTTTTATTGAAAATAACAATAGACACAGAAAACACCTAGTTTTGCTTAAAAAAATAAAATAAAATCACTGTCCCCTAAGGCAATCTCTCTTACGTTTTTACTAAAGAAATGGTTTAACTTCTCTTTAGCCAATTTGTCTTCTTTCAGGTGATAAGAACTCTTACTTCCTATGCTTCCTATGAACGGTGTTTATCCATCTATCCAAAATGAAAATCACAATTATTTTCTTCTTACTTAAATTTACTTAAATCCACAAGTTCCTGTTCTTTTTTTTGAGGGGGGGGTCAGATTTTCCCCATAGTCCATTGAAAAATGGTGGACATTGAAAGAAATGAATGATGACTTATTTCTACAGATCGATGTTAATCATCTTCTCCTACTTCTTGAGCTATCCATTCACGAATAATCCCTCAGACACAGAGTCCTTCTTTCCTACACAGGGATTTCTTTTTCAAATACTTCTCTATCTATAGCTTGACCATCCAACATGTTTAATATGCACATTTTTAGCAAGCAGAAATGTATCAAAGTAAAACCACCAAAAGCATCTACTAGAAAATTCAAAGGTAGTCGCCAAATTCCTAGAAAACTGTATTGAGACTCCTGGGATGAAGAAGGAAAAGGAAACAGACAGACATTAGTTGTCTCCAGACAGACGTCAGGAGCAGAAAGAGAGGAGTAGTTTGAAAAGCATTGTGATTTGAAAATAACTGCACGGAAACACAGAAGACTGGTATCAAATAACTTACTAACACTGTTTAGTAATAAAATAAAGGCAAGTAAATATAAATTATAGATATATGTACAAGTCAGAAAGCTTTGACATCATTTTAAATTTTTATGTAAAAATAAGATGTTTTAATTTTGAAGTTAATTATAATTATACAAAGATAATTATGATTTAGATTATTTTTAATGCTAGAAGATGATTATATAACGATACTATTTAAAAGTAGTAAATGTATTTTAGGTGACTGCGGCAGTAATCCAAATAGAAAATGGAGTCAATCATATTAGATATTAGATATATAATGACAATCCATCATCATAGTGAAAATTTCCCTGAAATTGCAAAAGAAATCCTCAGTATAATATCCACTCTGTGAGTTCACAGATGACCTGAGTTTTTCCAACATTTCTCCTGTGCACTTAGTATCATAATTAAAATGATATCCTCTGGCATTGTTATGGATTGAATGTTTGTGTCCCCCTACCCTCCACAAATTCATAGGTTGAAGCCTTAATAGCCAGTGTGGCTATATTTGTAGTGAGATTTCTATGGAAGTAATTAAGATTTAATTGGGATGTAAGAAGGGACCTGACATGATAGGATTAGTGTCCTTGTAAGAAGAGATACCAGAGAGCTTAGCCTCTCCAAGGAAAGGCCGTGTAAGGACACAGCAAGAAGGCACCCATCTGCACACCAGAAGAGAGCTCTCAAAAGACATGGACCATCCTGGCACCCTGATCTCAGATTTTCACCTTCCGGAATTGTGAGAAAATACATTTCTGTTGTTTAAACCACCCAGACTGTGATACTGTGTTATGGCAACCCAAGATGACTAAGGCAGGCATTTATGTTATTCGCTGTCTTAAGTATATCGTCTAGGCTAGTTGGTGATAACAGCATGGGCCTCTCTAACAATCAGATACATGAAGAAACAGTACAAAATTATGCAAACATTATTGAAGTTCTTAAATTGAAATGTGGCGGAAAAAAAAAACACATAAAAACATCTTTCATATGCTGTCTGCAAGCTTCCACTGTTAATCACAATAAATCCATAGGAGCTGCTAATATATACTCCTTAAATACCCAAATGATTGCTATTCTAGTAAATAATTCACATATTAAAATAGTTTTCTACACTATTTGCATATGTACATAAGATACTTATGAGAAAGGTTTGGAGATAACATTTGCTTGTGCTTAAGATAATTTGAGTGTGGCCATGCATATTTCATTAAATTCCTCTGCCAATACATCTACAATATGATGCAAAAATTCTAGGAACTTAATGGTTACATATCTACATCGTTGAATATACGGTCATTTTGAAATTCCAGAAATATGAAATCAGGAAACTCCAAGTGTGTCATGAATATGATGAATTTTAATCCAGATTTACTTTGAAATAATCACATAATATCCAGATGTCTGCGATTCAGCTTCTAATGCCTACAAATAGGGAAGGGCAAGAAAAAATGTTTTGTGACTAATGATATTCAGTATCTTAGCTTTAAGGTAATGGAACCCTGAATGCCAATAGATTCCTGTTAACTATTTTGATAGTGTAATGTAAACCTGTTATTGAATTATATTTGTACCCTTTTGAACACCCAGAACTAATCATAGCAATCCAAGTTTGAGCTGTTTATTGTCCCATGAAAATATAATGAAGTCAAGGTGGTGTGGAAGAGTTGTCTGTATTACTTAGCATTTGTCCTGCTTCTCCACCCCTCAGTTTGAAAATATGTGTTCCTGACTTTCCAAGACTGAAGTGCAGAGTCTGGTAACATAGAATATGTCTGCAAACGCTAGAAAATAGGAACAGTAATAGTATCATTGTCCTGTTTTATGAGGTCATAATTTGATTCCAACTAAATGAAAATAAAGGCAAGATAATAAAGCTAAGAATGAACGCTCAGAAAAATAATTATATCTATTATTTTGCTGTTCTTACTAGGGGATTTTTCTCCTGTGGAAGGAGCTTTGAAGGAAACACGAGAACAAAGAGGGTACATACATTATTTGTAAATATAATTACGAAATATCTCCAGTGACAAAAACGTTCATTTCCTGATTTCCAAAGGAATTTCACCATCTCCCGGGTCTTTACAGCCAGTCTCAATTGCTCCTTTTGTGCTTTTAGCCTCACCCTTTGCCATAACTCTAAAGAAATGCCTGCCTCTCAGGGGTTAGGGAGGAGAATGGATTCACATTCTATTCTCAGTTTAATACACTAAACAATTCTAATCATAGCTTCTCTGCTTGTTGCTTGTCCTTAGGTTTTAGAACACAATGTAACCATTGCTTCTATGGGCTAATATTATGACAGGTACAGTGATTATTTACAGTATTATACTCTTGGAACTCATGGATAAAACTTTGCTGGGGGATGCAAATCTCACTTCTATTTCTTGAGAATGAGGGGATGGATATAGAGTTTATAAAAAATATGTATTATTTACCACATTAAACTGGTAAATGCTATAGAGAAAAATAAATCCGAGGGCATAATAAAGTCTTCTGGGAATGAATTTCAATTTCCTATTGGTTGTCCAGGGAAGGCTTCACGTTTGACTTGTGAGCAGGTTGTAATCTTTCTCCTCTCTGGCTTTCAACTCCCTTTTACAATCTTTCCCTTATGTATTGAGTTCTATTCTTTTGAAATCAAATATCATAGAAACCATAGGATCTCTCCTTTTAATATTCTGTCAGCTCTTGTGCCCCTTACTTTTCACTTTCTTGGAAAACCCTTAACCTTGATTAAATCCAACTCTTTGCTAGCACCCATTCAGCTGACAGTGGCTGGAGAAAACACACGCACGAGTGCTGACTGATCTAATGTGAATACATGACCACAGCCACAAGAGGGCTCTTAATTCTGCTTAGTGAGGACACCAAATTTCTAATCCATTTTTTTGAAGATATGTCATATGTATCCAATTGTCTGCAAAACAAAATACCAATGATAAAAACAAAATAGGAAATATTTCTATATCAGTGCTTCTACATTCCATTTATATCTCAATTTTGTAAGACTCCTTTAAAATATGTAGTGGAGGGATGCCTGGGTGGCTGGGTCTGTTAAGCATCTGCCTTCAGCTCAGGTCATGATCCCAGGGTCCTGGGATCGAGTCACTCATGGGACTCCTTGCTCAGCAGGGAGGCTGCTTCCCCTTCTGCCTGCTGTTCCCCCTGTTGTACTCACTCTATCTCTCTGACAAATAAATAAACACAATCTTTTTAAAAAATAAAATATACAATGGAATATTATTCAGACTTAAAAACAAAATAAAACAAAACAAAAAGGAAATCATGCTGTATGTGTGACAACTTGGCTGAACCTGGAGGGCATTAAGCCAAGTTAAAAAAGTTAGTCACAGGACAAATAACACAAGATTCCACTTTTTTGAGGCATTTAAGAGCATCATACTCATAAAAGCAGAGAGAATGGTGGTTGCCAGGGGCCAATGGGAGGGGAAAATGAGGAATTGCCTTTCCAAGGGTATAATGTTTCAGTTCTGCAAGATGAGTAAGTTCTCACTTAACTCTCCCATAATGTATCTACTCACTCTATATTTTCTAGATTGTTGACTTCTCATTAGAATGATAAATTTGGTTTCTGTTCATAGTGATTACTATTTCATGTCAATGAAGATGAGAATACCCTTTTTTTCATCAATAGTTTGATTTTTTAACTGTTTTCTTAAGTGTATTCAAGAAACTGATATTTAAGCAATACATATTTATTAGGTAATTGGATATTTGGTAATACCTCATAATTTCATTACCTTTACACTATATCTCTGAAATTTAAATTTAAATTTTTGTTTCATTCCTGACATTGTTATATAAACATCTCGTTAGTAAGGAGTCTTTTTTTTTTTTAAATTTTAAGATTTAAAATTAAGGAATAATTACATCCACTCATATAATCTGCTTACATTTTCGAGGGAAGTTTCTTAGATAATCAATGTATTTTTATCTTTCCGATGTTATCTTGCAAGTGAAATAAGAATCCAGAAGGCAGGGATGTTCTTCCCATTTGTAACTATGACATTATTCAATAGATAGTATAAGAAGAATCTTTAATCTCCCTGTTAGGAAAGAGACAGTAAATCAGAACAGAATGCTAAACATGTAATTTTGATAGATTAAGTAGGATTAATACCTAGTCTAGGAAACACTGTGTGTTTGCACATTTAGCAGATCATTTGAGCTATAAGAAAGTTTCATTTAATATATCATTTACTTAACTTGTCAACTTGAAAACTTTTTGAACTAAATCACTAAACTCCCAGTAATAATGAAGAATGGAGAAGAAACTACAGATGGATCATGCAGTAAGTTATTAACGTACGGCCACGGATAATCAGCTGTAGGCCTGCACCTCTTTGTTATGTAGTACGTGAGAGGAAAAGAACTCCTTGCTAGCGATTCATTCAGTCTCTATTCGGTGTGACTGTGGATGACACACACTGTAAGTACTCAAAAAGGTTGCTCAAGTCTTACGGACACGATTGGATCCATAGGGCCGTAACACACTACCAGTTAACATTGGGAAAGGAGCAACCTGGTTTGGCACCACGATGACAAAGATTTGGGAAACGCAGACTAACAGCAAGGCAAGATGAGAGAATGATAAGTATTTTTAAGGAAAATGAGGCAAATTTTGACTATTTCCTGCTATGTACACTGCTTATGAAACTCAGGGTGGGATTGGGCTGTGATGAGAGCCAGAACTGTGTGGTGTGTATTTCCCCTCTTGTCGTTGTGGAATATCTGGATTCCTTCAACTTCCTTAAACAGATTTTCTCCCTTTGCATTTTGGTTAAAATAAGACCCCACGAGAGAGCGTCGTGCCTGAGATAGTTCCTAACTCTGTTGTCTTGGGCACGTACCTCAAGTCTTCTGTGCCTCAGTTTCACACTTCGTAAAACAGAGCTGATAAAAATACCCAATTTATAGTAATTTGTGAGGATATTAAATAAACTTCTACTAAAATATAATCATTCCAAGCAAGAGATATACTTTTAAAAATGCTATTTTGTCTCTTCAAAATAACAGCAATTATTCAATAAAAAACTACCCATCATTTTTACTGATATGATAATATGTTACATAGACTACAAATCCAAGCTATCTCAAAGCCTGGCAGGCTCTGGGGTAACAGGTATTCTCTGGATACATTGCTTTCGGGTACAAGCAACCTTATGGAAGATCCTTGATCTGGGCGCCATCCGAATATGTCTGACGCTGTCTCATTAGCCCAGAAATGAGAGAGCGTGTGAGCTAGATTTGGCACTCAGGGCTTTGCCAATATATACTGACTATAGCCAAAGGCACTTCCACCCCAAGAACATTTATTTCAAGAATATTTTAGACAAATGACCCCTGGAGTTAACAGGTGGGTTTATGTTCCAGGAGCCAGGGAGAATGACACATTGTCCAAGAAATGTTGCCACTGGTGGGGTCTCCTCCCTGGTTCAATTTCAGGCAGCAGTCCTGTTTTTTTGTAGCTGAAGAACTTAATTTTATTCCAACAAACTTCCAGTGTTACTATTCTGCCAAGACAGGGGTGCTGAAAACTGGGGCTTCTAGTTCTTTTGAAATTTTTGATATTAATACATTCAAGTGAATTTAATGAATGCATTGAAAGGATTCAAATTCATTTAGAAGTTCAAGTAAATTAAAATACTATGGTTATTCATAGAAAGAAAGTGAAGGTATTAAATCTTTTAATTTCATCTGTTGTAAATTTTGAAAAGATGGCTAATGAACAGACTTAACATTTTTAATTTACTTACGTAAAAATTACATAGTTGTGTCTATATCTAAAATTTGAAAAAACCGTTATTAAAATTCATGGTCAAAATTACATGTAGCCATTTTCAGCATAAAAGCTGATATAAAAAATGTATGTCAGTGGAAGCAAGCTCCTTTAAAACTATTAATAATTCAAATTCTATTCATATTCAATATTTAGTATATCTGTTACTACTGTATTTAATTTTTGTTTCCATAATAGGAAATGCAAAAAAGTAAATTTTACCAAACTGCTTATGGATGCTCCCACATCCCCCAAATTATTTCCAAAATTTGTGTAATGTATTACAATTTTCTATACGTTCCAGAGCCGGTAGTCTCCCAGAACTTAGACACCAATCTCTGACCAAAAAAATCGGATATGTAAAAATAGTTTCCTTAGCCAATGCTGAGATACTGAAAAGAAAAACTTTTTCTTATCCAAAGATGAAATTATTCTCAGGAGGAACTTAGGTTCACCAATAGAAAATTTTGCTTCAAACTGAAACTTCTCTTAAATCTAATTAAAAATTGAATTTTCCTGTGTTTCATTTGGGGTGACATAGGCATTAGTTTTTGAACATTAATCCAATCAGGTTGATGACTTTGCATGTACTTATAACATTAGGTAGAACCTATTTAAGTTTTCCTTATCCTTAGAGACAGGTGGAAAGAGGTGAGGCATTATTACATACATTTGGATTACTGTAAGCCTCTGTTTAAGATGTTTTAATCTTACATCAAATACACACACTTGTTCATAGCAATTGGGTGGAGTAAGCAGACTTGCAGAGAATTAAAATAGAAGTTCAAATAACTTAGAATAAAACAAAAACAGTCTGAAGAAATAAATAGAAGAAGTTGGAATAACTTGGACTAAAACAAAATCAGATTGCAGAGATAAGTTTTCCTTAATGAGAGGAAATTTATATATATATATATATATATATATATATATATATATATATAATTGATAGTATTTCCAGGAGGTAAATATTTATGCATGTAAATTCAACAGCAGGTATAAAGGAAAAATATATATTCTCGATTCCTTCTCTTCTGGGCTCATGTTTCCCAGTGCGTGGGTTCCTACCAAATGCTATGTTTCCTACATCTGTTTTTAAACTTATATAGACTTATATAGACAGATATCTATCTGTCATAGAGAGATATAGAGATCTAGAATCTATACATATATCCCAGATTGTATTACTTTTTACTTGTAAGAATCTGTTCTAGTGAATTAAACATAAGCATATACAATGTACATTTTTTTATCTGTGAGGTATTTTTAGAATTAAAAAGACCAAACGTCAAAAATAGAGTGTTACTAAAATAAATTAATTATGAAATATTCATGCAAGGTAATAAGGATAATAGTATTAGAGGGCAAATACCATGCCCAGCTATATATTATACAGTGAGCTAATGAGTTTTATATTTAAATATAAATAGTTTTGCTCACCCTCCATTTGTGACTTTCTACTACCTTCTCTGTCCCTACTATAGACCCCAAAGCAGCTGGAATACTGCATTACCCGAGAACTCCTAGATAGCAGAACAGTCCTTATGATGCAGTTTCAGACAATGAGATAAAGGCAGAATCTACTGTAGTCACCCCTTTTCCCCTCATTGTCTTCCTGAAATGAGTGTAGCTATGACAGCTAGAATTGTGTCAGCCACCTTGAGACCCTGGGGGAAAGGCCAAGGGAATCACAGAGATATTAAATAGGCCTTATGATCAAACTGCAAAACCCATATCAGCAAATGAGCAAATTGCACCTCTTAACTTCTTGTATAATGTGAAGATATGTGTATACATATAAGTCTATATGTATATATACACATACAGGGAGTCATTGTTTTAAGTTTTATTTATTTATTAGACAGAAAGAGCACAAGCAGGGGGAGCAGTAGGCAGAGGGAGAGAGAGAAGCAGGCTCTCTCTTGGAGCCCGATGCGGAGCTTGATCCCAGGACCCCAGGATCATGACCCAAGCCAAAGGCAGACGCTTAACTACTGAGCCACCCAGGCGCCCCGAGAGAGTCATTTTTATAATCATCTAGATGTTTGTTGCAACTCACATGCTGCAGACTAATATTTGAGCTTCATCTGCATTTTCATTAAAACAACTTTAAAGTAGATACATCTTATTTTCTATGTTGTATTATACTGTAGAGATTAAATAACCGGCCCCAAATCACATCATTTATAAGTGGGAGAGCTGAGATTTGAACCAAGTTTTTTCTGTCTCCAAAACTTTACATCTCTGCCAGTCTATAGCTACTGAATTTCATGCTATGAAAGGGTGGGCAATGATATAATCTTGCAAGTTTGTTTTCAGGAGAACAGAGTCTAAGTTTGGTCTTTTCTCCATTGGCTTCTCTCTGAGTTTGTCTCATTGGAAGTACATGGAGACTATTGGACAGTGGGAAGAAAGATAAGTAGAGAAACATACTATCCTGAAACCGTCTCTTCTGGGCCCATGTTTCCCAGTGCCTGGGTTCCTACCAAACACTAGGGCTCCTGCACCTGTATTCCAGAAACTGCTTTCTCCTCTTAGCCCCTGAGGCTGAACAGTGGTAACAACTTGCCAGTGTTTCTTGTTTCAGGTATTTTTCCTTCCCTGTGGTTCCCCTTAACCCTGTCAATACCTGTGTGATGGTTAATATTATGTGTCAGTCTGACTGGGATAATGGATGCCCAGGTAGCTGGTGAAGTATTATTTCTGGGTATGTCTGTGAGGGTGTTTTGGAAAGAAATAACGTTTGGAACAGTACACTGAGTGTAGATCTATCCTCATTAATACAGAGGCATCATCCGATCCATAAAGGACCTAAATAGAATAAAAAGGCAGAGGGAGGGCAAATTCCCTCTCTCTCTCTCTCTTCCCTTCTGCCTGAACTGAGACATCCCTATTCTCCTGCCCTCAGATATTGGTATTCCTGGTTCTTGGCTCACACTATTGACGCCCCCATCCCCCTTCTTAGGCTTTCTAAATGGAACTGAATTACACATGCTTTCCTGGTTTGGTTCTCCAGCTTGCAGGCCATGGACCACAGGACTCCTTGGCCTCCATAACCATGTAAGCTAATGCCTACAGTAAATCTCCTCTTATATATAATCTCTATATATCTATTGGTTCTGTTTCTCTGGAGAACCAGACTAACCCTCCTCTAAACACTCTCTCCATTAAACTCAATCACACTGTGGCAGCATGCCCTCTAGTGGATGACAGCCAGGACACCATATACTCTGCTATATTTTTATTACCTTTTATAATCAAAATGTAGAAAATTATATATACAAATAATTTTTGTGTATATATGCTTGATTATATCCAAATGAAAAAAAGACTAGATAAGGCAGTGGTTGTCTGTAAAGCAATATTAAATAATGGAGTGGGTGGAAACGTAGATGAAGAACTTTCAATGTATACAATGTAATTGATTAGATGTTTAAAATATATAAAGGGCTTACATATTCAAAACAAACGAAATAAAATCAAACACACTTATTAATGGCATTAGGATGTCTAAATTCTAAAGGTAAACTTTTTTTGTTGTTGTTTTTGTCTCAGAGAATGAAACTAAGATTAGCGTACTAAGTTTATCTGTAATTATGGGGGATTATGTTTCCTTCTTTTCACACTCTAGTATTTTGGGAGATTGAGGCCTCTCTCCCCACTTGATCACCAGAGATTTTAATATGATTCCAGGACAAAAAGGAGGCCAAAGATGGGAGAATTTCAGTGCAACAATATAAGAAAAGAGGGAAGGTTTTGATGTTTTCTTATTTTTGACTTCCTCTCAATTCTGTCAGAATGGATGCATAATTTATCAAGGCTCAGGGATACCTCTGGGAAAACATACATAGAACACTAAACTGAGTCTCTAGCCTTTGTGGGAGGCAGTGATCTCTATGGTCCTGCTCAAGGCAGGAGCCCTGGGAGGAACCTGGAGCCTGCTCTACCGACATGCATGTGTTGACAGCAAAGCAGGTGGTGTTCACTGGTGGTTCTGTGACCCGCTGATCTATGCTTCTGAGACCCAAGTCCCATGTATGTGATCAACCTAGGAAATGTATCCAGTTTTAGTCATCTTGACATCATATGGAACATACTTGATTTATAAAAGTAAGTTTCTGGGTATTGTTTATTTTGTAGCAGATAAAGAAGAGTGTTTATTTGTAACAATTCTGTTTACCTCTCTTCATTAGAGATCTTTAAAAAAAACTTTTGTAGAAGGAATATTTTTTTTCATTTTATTTAGAACTCAGTGCAAATACAAGATGTTTTGTTATTTCCTCTTAAAAAGAAATCACTGAATTTTATAAAAACAAATGTATCGTATCTCATAATTTAAAAAATTTTTGAATCTAAGAAAAGTATATACTTATAGAGAATACAGTAACTTTAAAGAATCTGCTTCCTCTTCTTCATAATTTTCTAATGTTATTGCTATCACGTAAATCTGTTCTACTGTTTGTATCTCTTGATTCCAGGAGTCCCGGTAGGAATATGTATTTCCCTCCAGGTAGCATCTTCAGGACAAGTGCAGAGCGTAGTGGGGATCTGCAGAGCCAACGGCGAGGGCCATCAATCAGTTACGTGAAGATGTAAGTGGCAAATTTTCACGGCCACTACAAATTGATCTTACTGTATTTCATCAGTCAGTATCGCCTTCCCTAATGATAGAGCCTTATTATAGGTTTTAATGCACTGCATAAGACACTGCCTTGCAATGTTTTACTTCACCCAAGGTTATAAAACCCTGTCACTGAGAAAGCTTATTAAAGTAGCCGTCATGCCAACTACAAAATCTATGCTTATTCATCTGTCATAAGGTATATTCACAGACCACAAATCCTTGCGCAGTTGTTTCTAAATCATTTTAAAAGTGGAACAAAGAAATAAGCATGGAAAATTCCAAGGCTAGCTGTTTGTTTATCTCCCTTTCTTTTCTCGGCACATCTCAAATATTTCAGAATGGGAAATAAAATTCAATCAAACTATTAAAATGTTAGTGTGTTTATCACTATGACTCTAATCATGAAACTTAAGCAATCATCAGGAAAACTTCATATTTAGTACATCAAATCTCAGGTTAAAAGTGGTTTGGGTTATTCTTGTCTTCTATTATTTTTCTTAAGAAGATAGTATAAAAATCCTATGCTGTTACACTGCAAATATTTCCCTTGTCAAAGCACAGTTAAGAGATATAAATAATAATTTAAAGAACATTAATCAAAATACCTGTATTAAAAAAACATTGTAGGTGGTGTGAGAAGGATGAGAATGGGAGTATTGGGAAAATATCCCACCTATGACTGAAATTACTGCTTGCTTGTTCTACATTAGTAAAAATAAAATGACATAAATACAATTCCAGCAGGTAATCGAACTAGGCTACCTACATTTTGATGTCAACTCTACAAATTTCTAATTTAGTGACCATGAGTGAGATGCCTCTCTGTGCCTTAGTTTCCTCATTTTCAAAATGGGTGGAGTAATATGAGTGAGCTCAGAGGTGGTGGGGAAGACCAAGTAGCTTGTACGACATGCTATCAGAAGCCTTATCACTGATTGGTTATTAGTTTACAAATTGTTAGTTTAAAATTTGATATAAAATAGTATACTTAGATCACACAGCTATATGAATGATTAACCTCATGGGATGACAACTCACAATATTGTCATTTTGTCCAAAGTGGATCATTAGAATGGCAGTCCATCTATTATTCCAGAAAAAGTTATTGCAGTGAATATTTTAAAGTTAGTAGACTATAACTAAACTTTTTGTGGTAATCATTTCACAATATATACAAATATTAAGTCATTATGCTGTATACCTAAAACTAATATAATGCTATATGTCAATTGTATCTCAGTAAAACATAAACAATAAATTAGTCGGGCATTTTTATTAAACTTATAAGATTTCAATAGTACTGTGAATCTGAGAAGAGCTCGCCAGTACAATATAGTTCAAAAGGAATTCTAGGGGAGGACCCATGGGTATGTGGAAATTAATGATTATTCTATTCTAGACTTTGCTTATCCTATAGGAGAACAAACTGCTGACACAGAGAATAGTCTATCAGTTTGGCCCACTTGAATATATTTCTTCCTAGCGGGCTACAAATGCTACTACTACCAACATACAGAAATGGACTAAGGAACATATCACCTGGACACAGTCCATGGACACAGTATTTCTTATCACCCTCAATGCAGCAGCCTCATGACATTTTAGCAAGCAAATAAAACATAGATTGTTTGATTCAGAAGGGGAGAAAGTCTTGAAAGTGACAATGCAAATGTGTTCTCCCATTGAATATGGGAGGACAGAAGGGGAGAGAGTTTTGAAAAGATTTCAAGGACTGGAGTGTAGACATAATTAGGGAATGATGTAATTATGCAGTTCTGTTGTCTTTAAAATTTCTCAAGAAAATTTTACTTTGTTTTGACTGGCTTGATTGTCTATGGGTCGCAGCTATAGTGGGCCAGTTGGAGATGTCACTGCAAAAGGCATGAGTCTATACCATTAAATTTGGCTTGCGCGTTCCTGAATGAAAGCTTGGAGTGGGTCATAACGTCCTCCCAGGTAGTAAAATAGTGTTGTGACTACATCAGCAAGTGGAAGGACAGTTGTGCAGTGCTTTACTTGTCAAATCCTGTGACATCTTCCAGGGAAGGAGGTGAAGGAGAAACCATGTCAGTGCTGTTTTTACCCCTTGCTCCGTGGGTAAGCAGCACTGCCAAACAAGGTTGTTCTCCCAGGATAGGTTAAATAAAGTAATAAATCGAACTTGATGGAAATTGTGGAAAATGGGAAGAAAACTCACAAGACTTTCGCAGAAAAAGAGAACAATTCTCTGAATGACTTTTTTGAGGCTTGGTGCTGACAAATGGCTGATGCTTAAAAAAAAAAAAAAAATGCTGCCTAAACTCCGTTTTCCAGAAAAGGAAAATTGGACCACTGCTTACTCCCGGTGTCTGCCTGAAGGCTCCACCTACATGGCGTGGATTTAAGGTGTTAAACACCACTCCATGACTCGCCATTGCCTTGTTGGAGCTACCATTTGGTTCATGGCATTATAATTATAGTTTCCTTTTTCGCTACCTAGAGAGAAATATTACGTTTGAATCACACGGGTCAAAGGCTGTTGGAGAGCTGAGCCTCTGCCCACTCTGTCACTCTGAATTAAATGACGCATTGCCAAGATGACTTTCTATGAGGAGAAGCAGATTTAACCACCTGCCCAGCTTGTGACAGCTTCCCTCTTTTACCTCTACGAAATCTGAATGTGGACATAATGCCTTTAAGAAAAGAGATAATGGGACCTGTATCACTTTGAAGAGAGTGAGCATATCGATGATAAAGTGGCCAAATATCATTGGCGATTACCCTCTGCTGTTTCATATAGGCCACTGATGGGGAGTCCCAGACTGAGAATAGAATGCCCAGACTGAGCTGCCTTAGTCAGAGAATGTGCCCTATTAAATGTTTCATGGAGCGTCCAACATTGGTGTTCATGGAGAACACAAAAACTGGTGTTCTTACTGTGTAAATACACTCTACTTAACTATGGGGGACACACTGAGATTTATTCAACACTGGCCTCAAAATTAGCTCCCAAATTTAGGAGCTGTTTGGCTTACTAAATCAACCCAAAGTGGTGTTCCTGGATAAAGAAGACCAAATAGAGTCACTAGAGGGAGCTCTTTTCCAAGAGTTTGTAAAAGATTATGCCAAAGACTCTTGAGTGGATGGGACTTGCTTCATAGCTTAAAAGGACACCCCAGTCATTAACAACAGCTCTGGAGGAGATCTTATTATCACTCAGGAAGGAGTATTAAAGATTTATATCACTTTGGAATCTTAAAAACTGGGCAGAAGTCCTAGAGGCCCAGTTTGGTGTAGGGGAGGGGAGCAGTTCATCTATAAGAATCCTACAGGAGGCCTAAGCTACAAAACAAACAAAATACAGCTTATTGGGAAATGTGGCTTTAATTAAAATACAGAAGATATTCTGTCCCATGGGTATTTTGGAGCGCTAATCTGAAAAACCCATCTCAAGTGATAGATAATGAACTTGACTGAAAGTACAGTGCAATTAAGTTTTTGTTTGGTGGTTGGTTTTTTTTTGTTTGTTTGTTTTTTGGTATGGTTTTACAGTGCAATTAATTTTATTAAGTATATTTGTAATCATAATAAATTTAAATGGGCTAAAGATGCCATGGAATTTTCTTGTCAAAACTTAGCCAATAGTATACATAGAAGACGATTTG
Source organism: Ursus americanus (assembly GCF_024610735.1). NCBI lineage: Eukaryota > Metazoa > Chordata > Mammalia > Carnivora > Ursidae > Ursus > Ursus americanus. Next base: position 46,548,610 of record NC_142141.1, on the reverse strand, counting down.
GTTTGCTTTCTCTACCAGAAATCAATCACGTGTTTTAGGGAAAAACAGAATGGAACTTCCCGAATGTACGTGAGGTTTGTAAAACTAGGATGCTGTAGCAAAGCAAAAATATTTTTAAAATTGTCAGATTTTTAAAAATCCAGTACAAATGATTTCTGTTTATTCCAGCAGAGACTCTTACACATAAAATGCTATCAATATTTGTTGAACTTAATTAAGTATGTGGATATTAGAATCCATGAATCCACTTGAAGACTTTAACGTAGCTGGCTTGTGTAGAATTTTGAGTCTTCTTCTGGTTTTAGTAGGGGCCACATTGAAGCTCACCTGATTTTTAAGTAAAACTATTCATCAAGGCATGTCTAGGTTCTCGATGAAATCAGTCCGCTGTAACTCACAGAGCCTATCTCTTTCTCACCACCTTTGTGAACCCTACTCGTCTGTCAACTGAGCACCTGTAACTCCCTGGATATTCTCCCTGTTCGTCCTAATGCTGTGCCTGGTGGAGCTTTGTGCTCTGCCTACAAAACTCGTCACCCTTATTTTCTCCAGTCATCCACCTGACATGACTCTTCTCGCTTCAACTGTGTCAGCACCTTGCTTTAGTTTTACCCCTTTCATGATACTTGCTCTATGCTGTCTTACATAATTATTTATCTTTTTTATATTATTTATGCTCAATGAAAGAAGTCACTGTATTTTATTCACAACTGTCTCACTTCAGTGGTTAGCCTACTGCCTTATTCATATCAATTTTTCAATAATTGTGTTTTATTTATGAACTATAATCCCTTCTGCTTTAACAACAAGATTGTTTATTATTTTTATGATAATAATGGTGCTCTAATGGTCTTATTGCTAAAATGATTTATGAAGGAAGCAGTAGCCTCTCTCATTGTTACTTGGAAGATCTATATCATGTTCATATAATAATACTGGCAAGGAAGCAAACCTGAGCAGGTTTAACGCAATTCTTAAAAAAGAAAGAAAGAAAGAAAGAAAGAAAGAAAGAAAGAAAGAAAGAAAGAAAGAAAGAAGGAAAGAAAGAAAGAGAAAAAACAAAATGAAACACTGAACTGCGTTTGAACAAACTGAGCAATTCAAATGATAACTACCATTGTCCTTTTTCATTTTACTTTGATTTTCCAATATTGTGCTTAATAAATGTTTGTTTCTATATTCTGTTCACATTACTCACACAGCATTAATTCTATGACCAATGCTACTAGAGCCCCCTGCTGTGTGCTAGAAATAGAACAGTAGAAAAGGGTTCCTTCAAATGCACTGGAAATAGTGCAGTGAGTAACGTGCTTATAGCAACTCCCTTCATGCTTTAAAACTACATCACTGAGGCTACCTGGGCTAAATCACTATAGCTTTAATGGTAGTTTTGAAAATTAATAGGCTGTAGTAACTAACTCGATTTTTCTCAGTGGCTGCTAGCTGTGAAACACTCCTTTGTATATACATAAGGAGAAAGACATCAAGATCCAAAGCCTTTTCTCAGATTCCTCCTAGTTTATTCCTGTATTCAGTAGTAATTTTTCTGGACAACTCAGGTCTTTCTTTATTTGCTATATTTAACTAATTGGACTAGTTACTTTATTTTGAGTATATTGCGAAGACTTTAAGTAATGGGCCTCTTCTTCCCTCCCCCCACCCCGCCTTGTTTCCTTTTTTTTGTTCCTTCCTGTCTTTCTTCCTCTCTTTCACAGCTCCAAAAATAAATATAGAAAGTATATGAATACAAAGTCAATCCCCCTCTTCAAGTCCTGTAAAGAGGGGTCAGAGAGACAAACTTGTAAAATTTCAATTTTTTTTTTACATTTCAGGAATGACACGTTATTCAATAGCATTCTTATTGCACAGACAGGAAATTGAGCTATCTTGAACACAATTTCTCAGTGACTTGTAGATCAGAACTTCAGGCAGAATACATTCCTGCTGTAGGGGTTACACATATTATTTGAGAAATAGTAGTATTCTCACCTTGACTTTGGAGAAACGGTGTTCATGCTACATTAAAGGCAAAAACAAAAACCTAAAATTAAAATGTTTTATGAATTCAGGGGCTGGCTTTGAGTTTCTCACATCTGTATCTTCAGTGTAATACATGGTTCCTGAAACCCAGTAATTTTTCAATGTATCAGTTCCATGAAAATTATTAGTATTTGGACTGAACTCAAAGCCACTCTCAGGGTTTAGTAATTATCGTGCTCACACAGTGCGGTAACACACCCAAAAATCATTGTAACTTGAAGTTGATTCAAGAAATTTTATATCTCTATAAAACAAAATAAAAAAGCATTTTGAAAAAGTTATTACTATAAGCTCAATGAGGATATAGTTCTACAAAGTGTAACTGGTCAGTAAATTCCTATAATAAAAAAAAAGATGATAGCTTAATCTCTCAAATAACAAGAAAACTTCTTAAAAATTAATTATACAGATTAATTTTATAATATTTTCAATTACAAATAAGTCTTTATTTCAAGGCATAGTCTTATATTGGTATGAATGTATGCAGGGTAAGATAAAGTTCTAATAATCTCTTATTAACTTTATCTAAGGGTATATTAATATTGATTTAGCAATAATTATACGCAAAATCGATCAGGTTAATCTTTAAATATTCCCTCCTGATCTATACCTCTATTGACATGCTAAACTAAAAAAACAAAAACAGAAGCGAAATACTCTTTTTACTATCACAGGGATAAGATAGGACAAAGCGGGGTGGGTCAGTCGGTTGATTATCTGCCTTTGGCTCAGGTGGTGATCCCAGTATCCTGGGATTGAGTCCCAACAGAGGTTTCCTGCTCAGCGGGGAGTCTGCTTCTCCCCCTTCCTGCTCTGCCTGCTGCTCCCTCTGCTTGTGCTCGCTCACACTCTCCCCCCCCTCTCTTTCTGACAAATAAATAAATAAAAATCTTTAAAAAATAAAATTTTTTTAAAAAGTTGGTCTTCTCAAAAAAAAAAAAAAAAGATAGGACAATCATCTATCATTTCTCCTCCTAGGCTCTGGGTCTCCAAATCATTTAAAAACACTGGACCTCATGGTGTTTGGGAATATGAATTTACATGATTCACACTATGTGAAAACATCTGCTCTCCCCACCAAAATATTTTTAAATACAAAATTTATTCTTGATTAGTGATTCTCCAGGCACATATTAGAAGAGATTTTCACAGAAAAGCCCACCAAATGTGAGCAAAAATTAAATGTGTCATTAAAACCTATGAGAACACAACCCACCATGACTAGAATTGGTCAAAATGCAGCACAGAGAGAGGAAACGCCAGAAAATAGGAAAAACCATAGAGACCAGGAGACTGGGATGTGAAGCTATATGGCTTATGAGAATCACAGAAGAGCTGAGGAAGAAAATAAAGATTTATTATTATTGTCATTGTTGTTGTTAAATATTGTATTTATCTATTTGAGAGAGAGAGGGAGAGCACAAGCACAAGCGGGGGATGCTAAGAGAGGAGCGGACTCCCCACTGAGCAGGGAGCCTGATGTGGGACTCAATCCCAGAACGCTGAGACCATGGCCTGAGCCAAAGGCAGACACAGGGACTGAGCCACCCAGGCGCCCCAAAACCTATTATTTTTAAAATAGCAACCGAAATAACAAGTGCAAAACACATGAAATGACAAAGAATTTACTGTTTGCACATTTTTCCTGAAAAACATATTTGTAAGATGTTCTTAATGAAGATAGAACTAAAATGCATTTTAAAAAAGTAAAATGCAAGAAGCTATGATGAAGAGTAAATTTGTATATGTATGACCGGAACAGAAAAAAAAATTAGTAAATTTACTGTAAACTCTGCAACAGCACGACTATTTAAATTCTGAAGTTATTAATGGGATTTTTATTGTTACATTATGATATCTCACATTAGGTCTCAGAGAGATGTGATTTACTCAATAATATTTTTCTGACTGATACTGAGACAGGGAAACTAAGGCGACTCCACGATAAACCGCTTTTAGCATTCCTTTTCCAGCTTCTACTTTTGTTAGGACCTACAACCTAACCTTGCACACACTTTATAGAACAGACAATGTACATCCTCCTTGTAAAGATCAAGGATTTAATGATTTCTTTGGAGTCTTCCAGCACAATAGATAACATCTAAGGGGTGACTGGGCGGGGTCATCATGAAATGTTTGCCAAGACCACTGACTCCTCAAGACCACTGGCTCCAGGCCATAAGTGACTTCTGAAGAAAACTTATACACCTGGATTACTGAGAAGACACATGCACCAGACCACCATCCCCAATAAAAACCTCAGGACTAGACTTCATTTCCTTTTTAAGTCTCCCAGATACTCTATCTGTATCCTTTCTCTCTCTCTGTGTCTTCAGTAAAGTCTGCTCTCACTTCCTCTCAGCTCGAATTTGATTTCCATCCTGCAGGAAACCAAGGACCCTCTTGGCTGGTCCTGCAGGACCTTCTCTGGGTTCTTGGACCCAGCCCACTGGCATCAATATGGTGTTTTTGCGGACTCCTCCTTCAGCGTAGAGATGCTCTGTGGTACTCGTTCCCCAGCTGTGCTGAACATCGGATACTAATGGATCACAGTTGCTTTCCTTTTGGGACATTGCCCTCAGCTAAAGTGAGCTATAAGATATGGATATACCCCTCCTAGCAGGAAGTCCCTATCCATGTCTTCGTGTGACGAAGTATAAAGCACTAGAGCCATCTTGGTCCCAAGGGATCCTGTGGCATCAGCTGGTGACTCTGTCAAACTTCACTGCAGTTCAACTTCTTAACCCTAGTTTTCTCATCCCTGACTTGAGTTGCTCTATTAAAGCATCTCTGTAAGAATCACCATCATAAAGTCTGTTTCCTAGGGAACTTGACCAAATATGATTGGTGCCAGGAGTTATCATTGGAAGGAGATTCCAAAACAAGTTACTAAAGCTGATAACCAACTGGCTGACAATGGAGTATTCCAACACTGGCCCTATGAAGACAGACTACTCAGAGCTCCTGGAAGCTTATACAGGTGTCATTCTTAAAATTTTCACTAGAGGTGAATTGGGATGGCCTAATGGTGTAAGAAAGTTCTTGACAGGTGCAATGTTTCCAGAATTTGATAGGTTTAGGTAAGAGTAACTGTAAAGATGATGGTATTGAATGGATACTTCTGTGTGTCATCAATGCACTGGAGAAAGAAGAAAGACTATGGATGATTAATTACCAAAGAAAAGCGTGCAGACTGTGGTCCTCTTTGGCCACTTGTCAAAAGATTTTCATCTTCTACAGCCACGGGGGAAAAAGTACCTAAGATCAGATCTAGTACCTAATTATAAAGTTAGTGAAGTTCAAGAGAAAGTTAAATTCTCAACACTAGTAAGTCTGCTACACCAAGGATGGGACCCAGAGTTGGAAGGAGTGAGAAATTAATACTTGGAATAGAGACATCTGGGTTCAGTAACTTGAAAAATCTAAAATCTCTAGATTGCCAAGAACCCTATGGAACTATAGACATAGCTCACTCCTCTTCGTTAATGTCTAGCCTTCATCCCTAGCTTGAAGACAATGAAGAGGCTTCTGCCTTGCAAGGAAATATGCACTGCCTTCAGAATCTCCTCCTACCTCCTCTTCAGACCATGAGACTAATGACTAAGGTAATGTCATATCATAAGCCTTTGCAGAAGCACTTTCTTTCTTAAGAGAGGATTATTCAAGATTTAACCAATATTAATCAGATCTAGTATAGGATATATAGGATGGATCTTGTAAGAGCAGATCCAAGGGGAAAAAACATAATGTTGTATAAAAGAGAGTTGATGCCGTGATCAGAATTCAACACCATTAGAAAGATACTAAGAGATGGCAGCAAAACACTGTCAGAGTAGATCTTGAAACCTTGGAAAGGAGATGGCTATCATAAAGGATGTTTATATGCCAGACTGCCATGATAGATACTGGAAAAGTATATCAAAAGTCTCAGAAAAGGGGACATTTTAGCATGAATAGATCCTGATAACAGAAGGAGGTAAGGCTGCTGTTAACACAAAGAGGGCAAAGTAGAATACATTTGACACAAATTGGTCCATTAGGAGGTCTCTGATAGTCTACCCTATTTTGGCAGATACAGGCAAGAAGGGCATGGTGACCTGGAGAGACCTGCAGGAGTAGGAATCTGGGTGATTCTGTGAAGTAAGTCACCTAGATCAGTGAAGGTGCTCACTGAAAATGAGGGATCCAGAAGGAATAGTAGAAGATAATGAGACTCAAGACAAACCTCACTGTAGGAGCTGGAGTTGGTTTTCTTTAACCTTTCATTTGATAAGTTTCCCCAGAAAAACAGATCACCCTAAACCCTGAAGGAGTGATTCACAGATGGGATGAACTGATTCTATGAAGCTAGAGCATCAGAGAAGTGCTAAAAGTGGACTGTAGCGAAAACTTTGGTGGACTATTCAGACCGTCTTCCAAGACAGGGCACTCATTTTCCCAGCTGTGAGTTAGTGATGATTACAGCTCAGTTCTCTCCAGCTATTGTCCTCACCTAAAGAAGTTGCCTCATGATTTGACTTAATACATAATACAGTATGACATTTGTTGATATTAAAGATTAAAGGATTTAATATTAAGTATATAAACATCACTATGATATGAAATGAGCTTGAGTAGTAAATACACACACACACACACACACACATATATATATGATGTGTTATAAATACTAATACATAGGTGAGTCCTGGAAATATTTTTGATGTGATGGTTATATAAAAAGCTTTGGAATATTTAACTCTTGATGACAAAGTGAAACTGTCACTCTTGCTAAATTTTCCTGGAATTAAAAAATGATAATATGGGGATGCCTGGGTGACTCAGTAGGTTAAGGGTCTGCCTGTGGCCCAGGTCATGATCTCAGGGTCCTGGGATCGAGTATTCAGTTGGGGTCCTTGCTCAGTGGGGAGCCTGCTTCTCTCTCTGCCTGCTGCTTTCCCTGCTGCTGCTCTGTCTCCCTGACAAATAAATAAATAAAATCTTTTAAAAAATGATCCTATTAAAGCAGTAAAAATGTATCAATAGCCATATAGGATTTGGCGATAGGAAGAAATAATGAAAATTGAAGGAATTATTCTTACAGATGCTGGATAAACCTGTGAATTGGAGAAAATAAGTATTTGAGGACAACTTATGTATAAGAAAAGTAATATTAAAAATAGCTTATGAGAATTTTTCTTGACAGATGCGTCAATAAAAAGATCTATTTTCTGCTCTCCTGCACTGTTGGTCTGCTGGTAGGGATGCAAAATTCTGCAGCCACTATGAATGACAATATGGAGGTGTCTCAGGAACATTAAAAATAGAGCTACCGTACAATCCAGGGCACCTGTGTGGCTCAGTCAGTCTGGCTCTTGATTTTTTCTCAGGTCATCATCTCAGGGTTGTGAGATGGAGTCCCCCATTGGGCTCTGGCCTGAGTGTGGAGACTGCTTAAGATTTCTCTCTCCCTCCCCCTCTGCCCTTTCCCCTCTCCCCATACCACCCCCTGCCCTCTTTCATGCGCTCTCTCTCTCTCTAAAAAAAAGAAAGAACTACCATACAATCCAGCAATTCCTCTCTCCTATTTATCTGAAAAATGAAAACAAAACAAAACAACAAAAAACAAAAACACTAATTTGAAAAGATACATGTACCTCCATGTTCATTGCGGCACTATTTACAATAGTCAAGATACGGAAGCAACGGAAGTGTCCATCAATAGATGAATGGATAAAGATGGATCCATGGACTATTATTCAGCCATAAAAAAGAAAGGAATCTTGCCATTTGCAACAAGATGAGCCAAGAGAATATTATGTTAAGTGAAATAAGCCAGACAGAAAAAGACAAATACTGTGCAATTTCACGTGAGTGAAAAATTGAACAGAAACTAAAAAAACTAAACAAACAAATAAAACAAGACAGAAATGGAATCATAGAACAGAGAACAATCTGGTGGTTGCCAGGGGGGAGGGGTTTGAGGACATGGATGAAATAAGGAAAAGGGTACAAATTTCATTCATAAATTAAATAAGACACAAGGACACAATGTACAACAGAGGGAATATAGTTAGTAATATGTAACAACTTTGTATGGTAACAGATGGTACCTAGATTTAACCTGGTGATAGCTGCCTAATGTATATAAACATTGAATCACTATGTTGTACACCTGAAACAAATATAATATTGTATGTCAACTGCATTTCAAAAAAAGGTCATCTTCTTATTTTCTAGCTAAATATTTGAATTGCACTAATCAATGTTTACTCATAATAGTTTTTTAGAAAAAAAGAAGTTGCAAATGAAGCTGTTATATGCCCCAACTCCAAAGAAACATAAATGAATATTGTTAGGTTGTTTAATGTGGATCATAATAAACAGTATCAACCCATTATCTAAATAACAATTTTTATATTTTATAACTGAGTCAAATATTTTCTTGAACCAAAAAAATTTAAAAAGTATGCTATTATTGATTTTAAGATGAAACAAAATAGATGTTGATTATGAAAACAGAAAAACACTAAAAAATGAACTATAGGCTTCTGATATTTAATCTTCAAGTTTTATCCCCTCTAATATTTGATGAACCCCTTTGACCATACTGATAAAAGATTTTATTCTTCCTCTATCTGATTTCTTTTTTTGTCTTGATTCTCAACTCTTTTTTTTTTTCCCCTCTCCGCACTGGTGCAAGTGTGATCATTTCCTTATATCAGCGAAACGTATACAAAGTCTAAAAATCTGTTATTACTTAGTTTCAGGCAATGTCTATTTCTGATGTGTTACAGAGTTAAGGAGAGCACAAGTTTTATCTGTAGACAGCACACTGCATTTATCAGTACATTTCTCAGAAGGAGCTTTGGTTCCTTGTCTTTGAGTCCAGTTGGAGGTATTTTGTTTGTTTGGTGTTGTTATTGTTGTTTTGGCTGAAGGGCAGCTATTTCTATAACAACCTTATTCTTTGCCAAAAAGGCATTAATGCGTTGCTACATACCAACCAACATTATCCAATATTGATTACTCCTTTTATTTATCCAAAGGTGTGAAATGGGCTTACACTAATCTTCTATAAGCTGTCTCAATTGAAGAGATAGCTACTTAGGAAAGATTTTAAAATATAAATTTCATATTCTGAAAAATGATTATAGAGAATCTACAGATTACAAAAGTTTGTACCTTGCAAGAGAGTGGAGATGACAGAGTCAAGATTTACATATTTTATTCTTCTATGTTCTTTACCCTTTTTGTTGTTATTTTTAAAATGTAATCCTTACATTTCTCTGGAACGTTCTTTGGAAGTATAGCTATAGGTGGGCACTTGTAATTTTGAATACACTTGTATCTCCAAAATGTTATACATAGAGAAAATTTATATTTATATATATAGGCATAATTAATAATTTATTAAATAAATGGGATCATAATAAACATGCTTATTTTATTTTAGTACAGCTCGAACATTTCCTACCTGTTTCCTCTTTATTCTCATTTCTCTGATTCTTACCCTCATTCTCTTCCCCTTAACCTCTGTGCTTATGTTAAATAACTGATTTAAATACTTATTCATAATCATATAATTATCTAGTTGTTCAAGTTTGTCCTTTTTGTTTTACAAAATAGGTCATATTACTTTCAAAACATTGGAACACAACAATGGGAATATATAACTAGGAGAAAGAATTCATAACAGCACTATAAATCTTGAAAATAAAATACATAAGAAGAGAATGCTGGTGATGGGTATTAAGGAGGGCACGTATTGCATGGTGCACTGGGTTTATATGCAAGTGATGAATCATGGAACTTTACATCAAGAACTAGGGATGTACTGTATGGTGACTAACATAATATAATAAAAAAAAAGAAAATGCAGTGCACTTTAATCAGGAAAAATATTTGAACTGAAAATGATTTTTTACCTCTGAAACTTTATATATCTCTTCCTTTTGACTTTCTTATAAGTTAAGAAGAAAACCAGCGCAAAGCTGTATTATCAAACATTTAGCAAGCATAATTCATGGTAAATTGGAACAAAATATAATGGCACCTTGGTTATCACCATACGATGTTGTCATCACCTTCTGCTTGCCGGCAGAAGCACAGTCGGATAGAGTAACCATTTGGTGTATATTTGGTAAATTGAGTAAATCATTGTCTAGCAATGTAAAAAGAACTTTTCTGACATCTCTATTAGCCATCCTTAAGAGCTTCAATAATAATTCTTCATGGCTCTTTTTCACGTGATTTTTAAAAACATGGTGTCAATAGCACTGAAAAATAAAACAGCAGTTTTGCATTAATTAAATTAGAAATGCAAAAAGTTATATTTATCTAGCATTCTTCTAATATTTTGTAAAATTGAATGTGCTATGTGCGTGTGGCAGGATCCTGAATTGATTAAAGGGCTTGGTGACCTCCATTTGAAAAATTTGCTAAGACAAAATTAGCTTGATAAATTGGAAAAATATCAAAAACATATCTCAATTATTTGGTAAAAATTCAAAAACATAAAGTGGATATAGAATACATGAATTAAAACTGATTAGTGACCCAATTTAAAGGGACAAAGAGGAGACATCAGCCCATAGTCCGAGAAATATAATTTTTTTAAGATGTTGAAGTAATGGATGCCAAAAATATTTTTGTTTAAATATAGGAAAATGCACCATTACATATTATTTACAATGGTGAAATCTATTTTAAATTCTGGTTCCACTGACTATTAACTTCATTACATTTAGCAAGTGATTTAACTTTATGTGCCTCAGGTACTTCTATAAAATTGAGGAAAAGACAGTGCCAAATATATAGAGCCATTGTGTGAATTTAATTATATAGTTCACGTAAAATAATAAGAATGGTGCCTGAAGAATAGAAAGCTCTCACTAAATATTACTTATTATTCGGAAATTGAGGTAATGGTTGAAGTCTGCTGCAGACCAGATAGTATTTCTTTCTATTAGTTCTGTGAATAAGAAGCAAGATACAGCTTCCTCCCTCAGGAAGACGGTTGGAAGGCTCTTTGAAAAAATTCCTCTAATACGAGGAACCTCTGACTAAAGTCTTAGATGTCACTTCAACCCCTCCTTTGCATTTCTGATGCTCTGTAATAACTCCAGAGGTTAGACACATCACCGAGGAATATAAATTTAACCAAGAATGAAATAAAAATATGTTTCTATTGTGTCCAAAATAATTAAATTCCTATAGAATAATAAAGTATAATAAATTATATTTTTACCTTTTTTGATATTGAATCATTCTTGATAAACACTGTTCAATTTGATCTGTAATTATTAATCCACGTTTTTACTTGGGGCACTTTAATAAGCAGACTCCTGTTCTGTGTGGTTGGGTTGTTGAGTGTGTGGAAAAGTGGGCGTGAAATCAGGCCTGGACAGACCTCCCTGGATTGGTAGTGCAATATATATATGTGGTAATTTGAATTTGGAACTAGAAAATACTGATATTTAACACATTATTTTGTCTAGATGTGACAGTGAGACTCCAGCAGACAGGATGCATGGTGGCAGTAAAGGGAAGAGAACCAGGTACAGCCATCAACAATCAAAATCAGTTAGGAAACCCATTAGATTTGACCATAAAGAAAATTCACATTATTTGGAAGAAATGTTGTTATTATATTATCTTTTTACAAAACCAAAGCCAATTTATGCTAAGTGGCTACATGGGTCTTGGACATAGTTTAGCTAGTTATTTCCCCTGTAATGCAGGACTGGTCAATAGATATAGTTCCACCCTCAGTATTAGGGTTTGGTATATAACTGGTTGGACTCTTAGATTTAACGATATCTCTCCAGGATATGTTCAGAATGAGGTGGATGTGAATCTCCCAAACAAACCCCATTATTTACCAAAGTGAAATGTAATATGGAAGTTAGTTAAGATCAATAGAGCATGCCCTAAATATAACTAGATGGCTAATAGAGATACAAATAGAAAGAATTTACAGATATGTGACTTATAGTAATTTTTTTTAAATTTTCTAGTCTCCCAAACTTTTTGTGACAATCCATTGTTTCTCAAAGCTTAGATTTACCCTAAGCATTGCAATTTATATTTTGAAATAAAAAATGCAAGTTTGTCAAGTTTGCTTTGGCTATTCAGAGTCTTTTGGGTACAAATTTGGGTGCAAAATATAGGATAATTTTTTCTATTTCTGTGAAAAATGTTTTTGTGTTTTTGACAGGGATTGCATTGAATCATGTCATTTTGGGTTTTATGAACATTTTAATGATATTAATTCTTCCATCCATAAATGGAATAGACAACCCAGAAATAAGTTCACACAAATATGGTCATCTAATCTTTGACAACAAACAATAGAGAAAGGACAGTCTTTTCAATAAATAGTGTTGGGAAAACTGGATATCCATATGCAAAAAAATATAATTGGGTCTCTATCTACACCACTCACAGAAATTAGCTCAAAGTGAATTGAAGACTTAAACATAAGACCTGAAACCATAAAATTCTTAGAAGAAAACACATGGAAAAGCTCCTTAATGTTAGCCCTTCAATGATTATTTAAAATATGGCATCAAAAGCACAGGCAGCAAAAGCAAAACTAACAACTAGACAACATTACACTAAAAAGTTTTTGCACAGCAAAGGAAACAATCAACAGAGTGAAAAATAAATTATGGAAAGAGAGTAAATATTTGCAAACTGTATATCTGATGAGAAGTTAATATCCATAATATGAAAAAAATTCATATAATTCAATAGCAGAAGAAATAAAGAATGCAATTAAAAATGGGCCAAGGACTTGAATAGATATTTCTCAAAGACGACCTGTAAATGGACAACAGGTACATGAAAAGGTGCTCATCATCACTAATCCTCAGAGAAATACAAATCAAAAACATAAGATATCACCTCAAAACTAATAGGAGGGCTATAATCAAAACACAAGAAAAAAACAAGTGCTGGCAGGAATGTAGATAAAAGGGAATTCTTGTACATCGTTGGTGGGAACGTGTATTGGTATATTCCAACCACTGGAAAATAGTACGGAAGTTTCTAAAAATATTAAAAAAAGAGCTACCATATGATCTAGCAATCACACTTCTGGAAATAGTCTGGAGAAAATGAAATCAATACCTTGCAGAGATATCTGCACTCAATGTATATTGAAGCATTCATTATTCGTGATAGCTGAGATAGGGCAACAGAACCTAAGTATCCACCACCAGATGAATGTATAAAAAAATGATATGGGGGAGAGAGGATAAAAAAAGTTATATATACATTTGTGTGTGTGTATATATATATATATACACACACACACACATACATGTACAAATACACATACATTTTTATTCTTCCACCCCATCCTTCTTTCCTAAGCAGTTACAAACTCATATTGGTTCTGCCTCTTATATGATCTTCAAACTGTCCATTTCTCTCCTCTTCCAATATCACTGCTGTAAAACACACCATTATCAACTCTCACCTTGTTCATTGTAGGCACCTATATTGTCCATCTTCCTTTAAACTTATCTTGAAATATTAGAAATATTGGAATATTCTATTTCTTAAGCCAGAATATGATACGTATTTGACTTATCATGCTTAGTATGACATAGTTATCCTTACTCTCCGTATTCGTACTCCTCATATCTCTTATGCCATATGAACTTCCCTAGACTTTCCTATGTGTGGCAGCAAGAATATCTACTTTGGAAAACTTTGAATTCCCCTGTTCTGGTAAATGATCACAGAAGAGATTCCAATAATCTTTATTGAAGTAATAAGGAACTCTAGTACATTTTTATACAAGAAAATAGTTGGCAATCTCTCCTTTGGCCATTAAAAATAAGATGTCTATTATCTAGTTTTCAAGTGCCTCACTTTCTTAGGGAAAAGAAGGGACAAGTTCATTAAGAGATTTACATTCCTAAGATTAAAAAATATATAACTAACACCAGTCCAGTAAAAATGCTCTCTATTCTTCGTAGCATTAAAAAAACAAGCAAACAAAAACCATAATAGTGGGATAAGGACAGTCTGTTCTGTTGATGGTGGTGGTGTGTATGCGTGGTGGGCTGAATTTGTGGCTCTAATTCTTTACCTGTCCCTCCATCTCTATAGCCTTGTCATGGCTCATTGTGGGCAGAGTCTCTTGACATTGGGCTTGGCCATATGACTTGCTAAGGACAATGGTATATGAAAGCAATTGGATTCCCAGTACATTAAATCCAAGCTGAGGCTTGAAAAATTACCATGTGTTTTCAGTGGCTTGCTTGCACTTTTGACATCACCATGAGAGAACCGTGGACTCAGGCGAAGAAGAGTCTGGGCAGCAGAACTATCACAACTGAGCTGCACAGCCAATATTCTCCTAGAACAACAACCCCAGTAGCAAGCAGATGCATAAATAATAATAACTATTGTTACAAGCCACAGGGTGTTTGGTGGTTTTATGCAACAATAGGTAACTGATGCAGTTTATTATACTTCATTTAATATACAGGCAAATCTGGGGCATTAATGAAACATTCATTGTTAATTAACCCCTGAGGCTGATCACTTACCTCATTAATAAGCATAGTTTACATTTAATTTCATATTAATTCCCCAAAAGCTGACAGGTAAACTGGTATTGGGGAAATCAGGGAAATAAAACGATTAAATACTGTTAAATACCTGTGCTATATGGGGAACAAAACAAACAGTGGCCTCACGCTATAAAGAATATAAGGTAAATAGGTTAAAATTATTTAAAGTGATATGGAACACTGTGTTTCCATGTATAAAATTAAAGATAATATTTCAATTTGATCTTTGAAATATATATGTATTTCTCAATCCTCCCTCGGAAATAATGCTAATGACAATTATTAAAGTGAGGAAGTAAATTATGTGATTTATGTTACTAAAATTTCTTTGTATTATCATTATAAACACAGTAAGCTTTAGTAAGTATGATACCTTTATATTTAATTATGTGGTACCTCTGACTTTGAATAGAAATGTCCTGTAATTAAGTTTTACAAATTCTCATAGTTCTTTGATGTGGGGCTGAAAGTACTGAATAGCTCTGTCAACAGATTCTAGATTTGAGTTATTTGTAATCCATTAGAGCAGACAGCATGGAACATTCAGATTCTAAGGTTAAAAGACAATAAATGTGTCTGTATTTATTTTTATTCAAGTGCTTTGGCATATTTTGTCTTTTTTTTAATGCAGTCGCAGCTAGCACTTTTGTGTACTATAAACATGAAGTCGGTTTGATAACTATTACCAAAACATCTGTTCTTCTATATATGCCATTTCTAAAATGGGTATTTTAATGTCCCCAGTGGTATAATTGAATCCAGGTTTGGTTGTTGTATCTTGTATGGATTTCTGGCTCTACAGCTTTAAGAGTTATTTTGTTCTTGGCTATTAGCAGTTTTAAAATTCATCCAATGTGGATGGGAGAAGATAAATCGTGCTTTATATTTTGTGATAAAACAAACATTATGCTCAAGCAGTTATGGGCTGCAGGCTGCCCTGATGAGGGGCCTGAGGAAAGTTCCTGAAGAAGGATTTAGAAGAAAACTGTCATCCATCAGCATTCCCAGAAGCTGGAAGAATGGGGCCCTCAGCCTTGTTAGGGGATCTGGGATGCACACTATAGCATCTATTGCAATATTATTATTATTATTTTTTTGAAAGTGAGAGAGAAAGAGAAGAAACTCACATCATGGTTTTGAAATTACCCTTATTTACAATTTGAAAGAAGTCTGCTTAAAAAATGATAGTATACTGAATGGATTCAGTCAGTATATAGGCTAACATACACAAAAAACATCAACCTCAAATGTAAAATTGGTGTGGATAGAGGTTAATCATTTAATGATGTGCTTTATGTCTTATATTTTATCAATTTTAAGACATTTATTTTCTTCTCATTGTAACACTTCCCAAACCAAGCCAAATTTAATGATCACTGATGGCCAGGTTGAGGCATTCTTATTGAGATTATCTAAATATCTATGAAATAGCTTATAGCTATTCCTATTTCCTCACCTCAATTGAAATATATGCATCAATGATTCCACTTCTAATTAAGTAAATTCTTGTTTAATTTTTGTTTCATATTATTGTCACCAGCCTTAACACTTGGGCAAGGGTTGTCAAGATTGGAAGGATTGGAACAATACTGGAGCACTCTTTTAAGAAATGAAGAGTCCCATATACCAAGTTAACAGAATGAAAGTAAAGAAAAAAAATGCATGATCATCTGAATAGATGCAGAAAATGCACTGACAAAATTCAACATCCATTCGTGAATTAAAAAAAAAAAAGTTATCAACAAATTAGATATAGAAGGGATGTACCTTAGCAAAATATGTCTATATATGAAAACTGCATGGTTAACATCATAATCAATGAGGAAAAAACTGAAAGCTTTTTTCCCCAAAGAGCCAGTATAAGGTAACTATGCCCACTCTTGATACTTATATTTAACCTAGTACTAAACATTCTAGCCAAAGCAATTGGACAAGAAAAAGAAATAAAAGGCATCCAGATTGGAAAGGAAGATGGAAAACTACCTCTGTTTGCAGGTTACATGATTATATATGGAGAAAACCCTAAAGACTAAACAAAATAACTACTAGAACTGATCAGTGTAGTAAAATCTCATGATACAAAATCAACGTACAAAAGCAGTCATTTGTCTATGTGCAAACAACAAACTCTGAAAAGGAAAATAGAAAAACATTCCCATTCAAAACAGCAACAACAAAAAATAGAATATTTAGGAAGAAAGATAACCATAGAAATGAAAGACTTCTTCACTGAAATGTATAAAACATCTATGAAAGAAATTAAGGAAGACAAATATAAATGAAAAGATATCTTATATTCCTAGAAGGATTAGTGATGTCAAAATATTCATACTACCCAAAATCATTTATAGATTCAAGCAATTCCTATCAAAAACTCAATAGATTTTTTTCCCCCAAAATAGAAAAGATAATCTTAAAATGTACCTGGAACTACTAAAGACCTCAAACAGTCAAACCAATTTTAAGTAAGAAGTACAAAGCTGGAGGCATCACACTTCCCGATTTCAAAATACATTACAAAGTTGTAGCAATCAAAACAGTATGGACTAACATAAAAACAGACCTATAGACCAATGTAACCTGTTAAGATGGCTTTTATCAAGAAACAAAAACAAACAGGAGATAACAAGTGTTGGCAAAGATATGGAGAAAATGTAACCTTTCATACTGTTGGTGGTTATATAAATTGGTCCAGACATTGTGGAAAATAGTATGGAGGGTCCTCAAAAATTTAATACATAGAACTGTTCATATGATTCAGCAATTATACTTCTGGGTATATATCTGAAGGAAACAAAATCAGTATCTCAAAAAGGTATCTCCACTTCATGTTCATTGCAGCATTATTCACAATTCTTAAGCTATGGAAGCAACCCACATGTCTATTAAGGAATAAGTAGATTAAAAATGTGGCATATACATAAAATGGAATGTTATTTGGCTTAAAAATGAATGCAGTTCTACTATTTGCAGCAACACAGATGACATTATGGTCATTTGGAGGACATTATGCTAAGTAAAATAAGCTAGACAAAGAGAAATAATACTGGATGATCTCACTTATATGTGGAGTCTAAAATTGTCAAATTCTTGGAAACAGAGATTAGAATGTTGGTTGCCAGGAACTGAGAAGTAGGGAAACAGGAGTGCAGTGCAGTGTCAGTTATGTCAAAAATGAATATGGGATTCAAAGGGGTTCCAAGCTTCAGTTAAGCAAGATGAATAAGGTCTGGAGGTGAAATAAACAGTAATGTCACTATAGTTAAAAATACTGCATTGAAATTGGCACCATACTTTACTTGAAATTTACTAAGAGGGTGGATCTTAATGTTCTCCCAGAAAGAAACAAAGAAAGAAAGAAAGAAAGAAAAAAAGAAAGAAAGAAAGAAAGAAAGAAAGAAAGAAAGAAAGAAAGCAAGAAAGAAACAAAGAAAGAAAGAAACAAAGAAACAAAGAAACAAACAAAGAAAGAAACAAAGAAAGAAACAAAGAAAGGAAATTAACCATATAAGGTAATGGATATTTTAATTAGTTTGTGATGATTACTTCACAATGTATATCCAAACATAAAGTTATATACCTTAAATATATACCTTAAATGTATATAATTTTTATTTGTCAATTATACCTCAATAAAGCTGAAAGAAAAAAAATATGATGTATCACAGATTCTTGTGATAGTCCAGAAGACAATGTTGTTTGAGAAAAGTAATGTAATGAGAAATTATTTTCTGGTAGTTATATTGGCAGAGTTTTTGTCCTCTTGGGGTAGATGAAATAAGAGCCCATCTTTGCATAGTAAGGTGTTACAAATGGATGAAATATAGTTTTAAGAAATTTTACTCATAATTTCTTTAATATCAAAGTTGTGCTCCAAGACTTTGAATCTAAAAGTGTAATATAAGGAAAGGAAAGCAAGAGTGAATGAGAAAAACATGAAGCAAAAGAAAGAGCTCAATAAATATTAATATATCAAGTAAAATTTAGGAACATATAAATTAAATATTATATGAGGCATTTTATGTAAAGTATAGAACAAAGTTACAGAAATATACAAGTCAAGATTATGTATGCACTGGATAAACTAACACCAAAATATAGAATTATAAATAATTACAAAAATAAAAGAAAGTCAGAGAAATACAGTTACATAAAAAAACTTCAACATTATTTGTCTATAACGAGTAAATAGGACAAATGCAATAAAAGTCTTACTAATTATCTAAAAGGCTAAATAAATTATATTTACACATGGTTTAAAAATATTACTTAGTTTTCTATAAATCTTGTTTGTACATTTTCGACACTATGGAATACATGTGTAAAGCAAGATAACTCAAAGAAAACAATATCCAATTAAAGAGTAATCAACAAAATCTGGGCAAATAGTTTTTAATGCAACATGACAAAATAGATCAAAAAATGAAAATAAACCAAATGACCATCTGCTCCCTTTCTAATCTAAAACCTTTAATGTAGCCAATATTAACTTTGTTGTTTATCTTTATTACATTAATGGAATAATGATCACAGATAATAATATTTAAATTTTTTCCGTATCTAGCTGTTTTTTTTATTTGTTTTTTGCTTTTTTTCAGTTTTGCACAGTATGTGGATATATACAGCACCAAAGTAAAACAAACAAATACATTTCCCCTACTATCTGAAAGTAGAGCTTTCCTAAGAAATCTTTAGTAAGCTGAAATGGCCTAAGGCAAAGAATATCTCCGCTTTCTGAAAGTTTGCTTTTAGAAAAGATCTTTCTTTTTTTGTAAAAAGGAAAATCCTATTCACATTTATTTCCTTTAGTGAAAACAGGTACTACTGTAGTGAAATTTTGGAAAGTGAGGGACACCTGTACTGAAACTTTCTGTCCACAATGGAGAAAATTATCTTAATTTGTTAATTTTTTAATTACCATAATAATGAGATTAGTGAAATCTGTATCAGTTAATGTGGGTGTTTCAGACAAGGAAGTAGAGAAAGGCATGAAAAAATTTAATTTAAATCACTTTATAATCACATTGTTATTAAAATTTTTTATCTTTAATTTTGTATTTATGAAAAGAAGTCATGTGACAGGAAAGAAAAAGATGAATCCAGCAAGCAGGGAATAATCATTCTGCCTTTTATGCCTTGAGCTTTTTGAATCAAATTGCTTAACTGACTATACTTCAAATTCCTTATCTCTAAAATGAGGATACTTACTTGGATATAATTCCTTACTTAAGACATTAGGTAGTTCATGTTAAGTACTTAATTTATTGCCTGACACTTATCATATGGAAGTTTATTATTGTTATTATGGTGCATATTACTAGTATTAAAATTTGTCTTCAATGGTAACTACTGCATCTTAGACTAAAACTTTCACTAATCAGGGGAGCCTGGGTGGCGCAGTTGTTAGGCATCTGCCTTTGGCTCGGGCGTGATCCCGGCGTTCTGGGATGGAGCCCCACACCAGGCTCCTTCGCTGGGAGCCTGCTTCTTCCTCTCCCACCACCCCTGCTTGTGTTCCCTCTCTCGCTGACTGTCTCTCTCTGTCAAATAAATAAATAAAATCTTAAAAAAAAAAAAAAAACTTTCACTAATCAATGTTTAAAAACATTAGTCTTTTTAAATCATTTAAATGTTTATTAAATGATCTTATCAGGACAATAGTTTTCGTGGGTTTTTTTGTTTTTTCCTAGTTCTCAGTATGATTTCTATGCTACTTGGAAAATGTTATTAATAATGATTAGATATATAAATATATTTGCATAACTCTATTTCTGTTTCAATAAACTTAGTTATTAGAAAAAACTATTTTTCGAGATGTATGTGTTGATATCGCATGTTCTTCTATGTTAGCATAAAAATATTCTACTTTTATACATATGCCTGTGGCTTTTTCTTTGTTTTTCAAGCCAATGTCCAGGTAATTTAAGGTCTGGAAAGAAGTATGGTGGCATAGTCACAGGAAAAATTAATAAGATAATTAAGAAGCAGAAGTGCAGCCTGCTAATACTCTAAAGGCTAACATAACGAACATGAAATACCAAAGATACATGTTTGAAGGCTGTTGTCACAACTCAACACTGCTAATGGTTTGAGCAATTATTTTTTTCTTCAGTAATTATTTTTCTTTACTCTTTTTGAAATCACAATTTACAAAGAAACTTGGAAGTTGTGCATAGATGTCAGGAAATGCAGAGTTGAGTAAGAGAAGAAAGGTGTTGTATAACAAGATACTTCAGGCTTATGTTCTTAATTGCTTTTGTGGATCTGTAATTATTTATATCTTAGCTTATCTTGGTTCCTTTTAGTGAAAATTATAATTTGAATACCATAGTATGAATACTAAGGTAGCCCATTGACACAAGGTTAGCCAACATTTTAAAACCTTCAGCGGGCATATTTAGGAAATTGTTGGGGTTAATGTAGAGCATGAAATCAGCCATGATACCTGGCTTGCTAAAATGTAACACGGAGGCTGCTGGGGGTGAGGGAGGGTTTTGGAGAAGGGCGTAGGCCTTTGGAATGCTGTGGCCTGCGTGACCACTCTGCCTTTGGAATGCCCTGGGAGTTGCATTCCTAGCCCAAACAGTCGCCCTGTGATCTAGAAGATGTAGGCATTGTCCTTAAGGCTGTGTTTAGCAGAACTCGCAGAACACACAGATTAGCATATTGTATCTTTCCCGTAAACAGCTCCTCCCAGTTTCAGTAAGACCCCTTGTCACACACCGTGTGCTTGAGAAACAGTGATAAGGATTTGTGATTATCCTGAAGGACCAATAAAAGAAGGAGCAAAGAAGAGTCTCTGAGCGTTGACCCCGTTGCCTTCTCCTCTCTTTTGCATCAGAGTTTGGAGTAATCTTTCATCTGTCAGTTCAGGGAGTGCTGGCCATTCCCGGCAGGAAATATTTTTAATGAGAAAATGACATATTCATTCACTTTTTCATCAGATAACACATAAAGTACAGAAGATGGACAACATGGATCTCAAGGCCCAAAAAGATGGAGTCTTTATCAGTTTTAGTTCTGTCAGGAAAGCTACTCTTGCAATGAGGAAGATTCCAAAGGAATCCTGATCACACACAACACAAAATTAGGAATGACTGGGGGGAAATCCTTTCTTCACACTGAAGGCAAGTGTGTTAAATACAAGATAATTTCTCTAAGCAACATCTCCCAAAACTGTTCAGTAGAACACAACATCCACAGGATATCAATAGTTATGACACAATGAAACGTTTCTAGAGCCAAAGAGAGTATGGTGAATGCTTATTTAAGCTATTTTCTTGACTGCAGGATTGCCACCCTGTGACTTTCCAGTAGGAATATAAAAAGTGCTATGTGGAGAGACTGAGTAGATTACAGAGTACTCTCATAGCATCTAGAGCTGTGTTGATATGAAGTTCTGTTGACACTAGTTATGGGACTATACGAATTTAAGTACAAATTAATGAAAACTAAATAAAATTAGAATTCAGACCCTTCCATTCCAAGATGAAGTAACAATGACCGGATTTACTCACCCACATGTAACAACCCACAAAACAAATGAAATAAACAATTTTTAGGATACGAAACACTACACTGGGAGCACCTTGGTGGCTCTGTCTGTTGAGTGGTTGACTTTGGCTCAGGTCATGATCTCAGGGTCCTGGAATCAAGCCCCAGGTCAGTCTGTTTGCCCCTCTCCCTCTGCTCCTCCCACCACCCCCTGCTCATGTTTGCTCTCTCTCTAATAAAATATTTAAAACAAACAATACATTGGACATCCCGAGAGACTGGAAACGAACAACAAACTTTAGCTCTCCAGTTGCCCCAGATTACTGCCTGGAGAGAGTTTCCCATCCTGGCTCAGGAAGGGTGAGCCCAGGCAGAACCTATGGACTCCCTAACTTGAAACAAAGCTGGGAGTCTAAGGAGATGAAGGCAGTGAGATTTGTGTAGGATGGAGTACTGAAAGGAAAGGCCTACACATAAAGAGAACGAGGGAGAGCTATAAAGGGTCACGTGAGTGTTGATCTGAGTATTGAGCAACACATGGGTGTGAGGTAAGAACCTGAGACCAAGGAATGAAACACAAGAACGTCCCTGGATCAAGTGTCAGCAATTGTGCCTCTTGGCTCCAACCACATGCACACATGTCCAGTGGCCAACAAACCTATGGGAATATGTTCAAAATCATTAGGGAAATGCAGTTAAAAGCAGAACTAGATACAAATTTACCCACTTGAGTGGATAAAATTGAAAAAGACTGAGGATAACAAATATTTCTGAGGATGTGGACTAACTAGAATTGTTATTTATAAATTAAACATGCAGTTAATGTATGTCCCAGCAAGTATACCTTTAGGTATTTACCCAAGAGAAATAAAAACATAGTCCTACAAAAAGATTTGTGAATGAATGCTTACAGCAGATTTAATCAGAGTGGTCCTCATACAACTGAATGATACACAGAGTAAGAATTGAATAGACTACTGATATCCATAGTAACATTGATGAATTTCAGAACATTAAGTTGAGGGGAAGAAGGTAGATAGTAAAAAAACATAGCATACATTTTTAATTTCTCACCCATAAGAAGATCTATAAAGGAAAAATATGTGCATATCGCTGTATGTAAAGTATATAGGGAGGGAGGATATTTTTTCAAATATGTGTGTGTGTTTCTCATCAGGTTGCAAACTCTTTTTTGATACAGCTAAATTATTTCTATTCAATATTTTAAATCTGTTTGTTAAAATACATTATGAAAGAGCAATGACTCTCAGATTTTATGACTCCTTATGTAAACATTCTCCTTTTTCTTTTTGTAAGCAGAGCTGTTAAAAAATATATGATTTTTAAATAGATGGGTAATAGTAACATTAACAAATCTCTAGCTGGAAGTGATGATTTCTATTTTTGAGTATAGAATGAGAGTCTGGGCTTTATTACTAATTACTTAGAGAGAAAAATCTAAAAGGCATAAACACACACAAATGAGCTATATACGTGGAAAAAAATAAACCAAACCTGTACTGAAAACCTAATATAATACAATATATGTATAGAGTAGGATCTTGGTACTTGAGAAGGATTTTTTCAAAGTGCGGTAAACATTAAAAACAAACCAAAGTGAAATCCAGTTTTAATTATTTCAAGTCTCTCATTCTGAAAACAAGTATCATTCTGAAAGAAGCAAAAACTTTCACTTTCACACAAAACTAGCAAAGCAAGCCAAAATGATTTTTGATGTCGTTCTTACTCCAAGAGGAAACCATGTCCATGCTACTTGGGCACAGCCCTTATTCTAGATTGCAAAGGAATTCACGTTGTTGAAGGAAAAACATATGCAATTTGTGGCAAACAACTAAATGAAAGTCATTTTGTTTATTTGCAAATGGTACATGAGTCTGAGCGTTATAATACCATAGAATCTAGTATCTTTACTTCTCTCTTGGATATATCAAATATTTTAGAAAAAAATATCAAGTTCCTTTATTTGTATTAATATCTCAAAATATTGTTCTTACTATATGCCAATGTCTCTATTTTCCTTAAAATATTTTATTATGTGAAACACTTGACCGATGAATGGAGACTATAATAGAGAAGAAAATAAGATTTAAGAAGTGTTTTTGTACCTTTAATTTTTACTTTTTTCTTTTGCTTAATTTTGCTGGTTCGGTAAAATTTTTCCAAAAAGAAAAGTGCAATATTGTTAAGTAGGAGCGTTTAGGGCTTGGGCAAATTTTCATGCCAAATAATTCTCGTATGTAACTGCAAATTGAGAGCAAACAGGTAAGATACTGAATTTGCAGGAGTAAGAACTCGCCTCACTTCCAATAAAATAAATGTGGCTCTCTTTTGTTGTGGGAGATGAACATGTACCTTTTAGGCCAAAAACATTAGTTCTACATTATACTGACTTGAAATATTTATTATGAAGAGAGTTCTGGAGTTTTTTTACAGTCTACTGGGATCTGTCTGAAACAGTGACACCATGACTTGTCTCACACTGAATACATTCAAGGAACAGATAAGAAGTTGATTGTTACAAAACGGGGGTTATTTTTTATGTTCTTAAGCTTTGCATTTACTCTGCAAGTCTTCCATATCAAAAGTTAAATGATTTCTTTTCTAATTTGAATATTTTCTTGGATCAAAAGTGCTTTTTTTTTTTTTTAAACTAACCAAGATTCCAAATGTTTAGTAACACCCAGGGCATTGTAGGAATGAGATATGTTTTAGTAAAAATTGCATTACCTAATCTTGCTTCTGGAAGAGTTGAACAAATGTGAATGTTTATATAAAGCCAGATGTCTCTGGTTTACACTGAAATGTGGCCCCCTCTACTGGCTGCCTCCCAGTACTGAGAGTTCCATGGTTAAACATAAATACCATTGTACATTGTATTGGATGCCTTCAAAAACAATTAAAATCTTAACGTGGAATCACAAAAATCCCTAACTTCCCTGTAGTTCCTCTGGGTTACTTATGATTGATTCTGAATTTCAATTAAGCAGTTTTAATGTGTAAATAATCCTGTATTGCCTCAAAAGTGTTAGCACACTTCTCATCATATATGTTTACCTTCTGCAGTGTTATCTTCTCTAATGATTTCAGCTACACGTATGTATTGATAGTTCACAAATTCAAGAGCTAAACTATCTCTTTCTCTATGAGGTTTAGATTTATCTGTTTCTGCATTAGTATCTTGTAAAGACACATTGATATATAATGATCAAATGTGAACTCATCTGCTTCTTTCAAAGTCTACTGTCTCCCTCCATTCTTTAATTTATACTAATTCAATTGAACCAGTTGTTAGAGCAAGGGTTTGGGTAGTTGTGTGTGACTGCATCCCAGGTCTTAATTACCTTCTTTTACAAAAGAATACATAATGCTGACTTCCCATCAAAAAAAAAAAAGTGTGAAATAATTTTTTTCCCGCTTTACAATAAACAGTATCAAAAATTTTGGCCCTCATTATTTGGCCATCTGGAATACCAAGAAAGTGCCCCAATCTCAATCATACTCAACATAAATTAATTATCTAAACTGCTGTTCCAGTGCTATATTTAAAAAAAAATATATCTTCTATTTTAAAATCTAAGAGATTCCTTTCAAAAGACAGTAGTTTAGATAACTTCCTTTATATGATTTTGCTTCTTACTATTTCTGCAGTATCATTACACACTGTTTCTTATACTTGTCTTTGTACCCCAAAACACAAACCAACTTGTGATTTCCTGTGTATGCCTCTTTCAGTTTCTTTCCATACCTTTCATAATGCTACTTAACTCATAGGTTCACTAGTCATTGTTCTATGGTGGCTCTTTTCAGAATGAACTCAGATCCCACTTCTTCCATGAAGCCTTCACACACTTTCACAAGTTTTGTGAATTGTCTTACTTTTGTATCTACACATTGCCCATAATCTCTTTTTCATCTTTGGTCCTGTGGGTGCCTTGAGGATAGACCTTGACATCTATAAAGGATATTGGATAGACCTCTTTGAATGTAGGGTTTATTGGTTACTGACCTTGCATGGTCAGAATTGAAATTTTTGCTGAAATACACATGCCATTAGCCAAAATACATACACAATACAATTAACCCAACCAATAAAATAAATTAGTTTTACAAATTCCATTTTCAATGTTACAGATTAACAAGAGTTATATATTCTCTGAATGAATCTTTCAGGAACTTGCATTTTCAAGCAAAGTCTGAAGACTAAATCTTAGAAATCATATTTTTAAATTATAGTTTGAAAAATAATACCTTATCTTTAAATGGCATTTAGCAAATTGTCATTGAAAATAAAGCACAGTATTTCAGGAAAAAATACATGCCTGTAATATAGCTAGAATTTTTATTAATTTTATTACTTCTTAAATTAATACTTTGAGTAATATAAAATTATTTTTCCTATTTCATGTAAGGGGGAAAAAAAAGGCATAAAGAATGGTAAGCAACTTGCCCACAACCTGGTAAATGGAGGAGTGAAGTTTGAAATACAGATTTTTTACTCTGAACTAATACTTTTAAGTATTACTTTTAATTATATACACAATATTTTATATTTTATTCTAATGAGATCTTCTTTATTTTCCTAATGTTACTTTTATATTTTTCACATTTGTAATTTTTCTGAATTAATTTTTTAAATAATTCAAGTAAGATAATTTTTCTTAGTCTAGCAATTTGGCAATATTTCAAAGGCTTATATCTACATTTACCAATTAATCTAAATTCACGGTATTAGAATTTTAAAATAAAACTCTTAGGAAAAAAATTGCCTAAAATTACATTGATAATAAAAAAAGAGAAAAATGTTGAAACCAATTGATATGCTTTAACAAGTAATGTTTTCAGAAACTATTTTAAAAACATGGTTCTTTAATGATAGTGTGTTTTCATGTCAAAACTGATATTAGCACCAAAAGCAAAATTTAACCATCTAGCATGTAGAGAGGATATGAAGAAAAGGATCTCTTTGTCTGTATGGTGAGGTTATAGGAGACTGTTCTTTTCTCTATTTCTCTATTTATAAAGATTTAGCCAGTAATGGACAGTACCTTCAGAACAGAAGAACAAGATTTAGAAGTTTTTAAACAATATTTTAAAGTTAGTCATGTATTTTTAGCAAAATACTGGCATACTAAAATTGGGTTAAACTAATGAAGTGTAAGTATTAAAGTAAAAAATATACTGTTTTAATAAATGTAAAGCAAACAAAGTAGCCAAGCAATATTCAGTAAACTCAAAATTTGCAGGATCAAAAATCTAAAAGAGATAAATCTTACTACCAATACATAAGTGTAGGGAAGATGCAAGAAAACTTCGCTGATATATTTTTGAGGTTTAGGAAGCAGAAAGTAGGGTCTTAGAAGGAGAAGCCTAGATATAGAATGAGTGAGAGTAGTAAAATGGGGAAAAGCATTGTGCCACCTTGGATTTTGTTTTTTCAGTTGTTGCTTTGCAATTTTTGCATCTCTGTGACTGACCATGTAAAACATACAGTTGAAAATGTAGGTCAGCAAGAACGATATCCTGATTCAGGGGCATCTTGAGGGAGAAAGTCAACTTTCTTACGAGTATCTCTGGAGCTAGATATCTGAGAAGAGGCAGGTGGGTGTTAAGAAAATTTATTTCTCCTTCATTTTTGTGTGTTTTAATCATTAAATAGCTTTTAATTTTTTATAAGTAAATGATTTGTTTATTTCATATGGAAGTAGGAAGCTGAACATTTAAAAATGATTTTACATTAATTTTTAAATTTAAGTTGGGATGATACTTCTAAGGATGAGAACTAAAATCCAAATAGATCAAATAAATAAGCCTTCTAATGGAAGATCGCTGCAAATTTCATAAGCGCCCACAAAGTGTTACAAAAATTCAAATGTCATCTGAGAGACAATTCCACACCCTTCATCAAAGCTATAGTATAAATGTTAAACAATGCTTATTCCTTGTAAGACATAGAATTGCTTTATTATTTTAAACAACCAGTGAAATGCGGATGGTGGAGATGCCTAGAAATTCACACTGGCCAGTGTCTTCTAACAATCTGCTCTAGGGCATTTGTGATATTTTGTACCATATTTCAGCCTTATTCCAAGCTTGAAATGTGGCACAATAGTCACCGTGAGCAACTGGCATATCATGGCCATCTGACATTTTTTGGCAAAGCACAGTCCTAATTTCAAAATGCTCTAGGAAATAGTAACATATGCTTGGTGTAGTATTCTATCCAAAATGGATAAACCAATTCATTGTAATTCTGGAATTCTACTAATCCTGGTAATGCAAATGTTGTGGAACACTCTTTCACTGTGTGTATGTGTGTGTACATTGGTAATCCTTTAAAAGTGAACACGTTTCTATTTTTTTATGAAAGTAAAAATGCTCTTTGAAACACACACACACAAACTCTAAGCAAACCAAAATTACACAAAGGTTCAAAGGGAATAAGAAGAGAAATAAAGATTCTTTCTTCACCACTCCCAAGCAGTTTCCCAGTCCAATCGCTCAGACGTATAGCTGCAACATTTTACATATATTTCCATATGCATGTACAAATTATATATAGATGCAGACCCATACATACAAAATTGCAAATGTGTTTTAGATAAGCAAGATTTTACACTGAATATATCTCTGCAACTGTGCCTAATTTATCTAATATACATTTATTTTTAACATCAGTATATAGAGATCTACCATAATCTTTTATATTGCTTTATAGTTCTCCAATTGTATGGCTATATTAAAACTACAGAATTCGCTTACGTCAACCTATATTAGTAGTCATTTTGTTTCTAGGGCTTTGGTTTGGGGGCCAATTCTAAGTACTATTTCAGTATATATGTAAGTGTATATCTGTGTCCTTGGTGCAGTAGATTACTTTAGATTACTATTAACAGTAGAACTTTTTACTTTTTCAGTTAAAAAAAAAAAAAAAGGAGCAGGCCCGCAAAGCTAGACAATGTTTATTTTAGTTCATGGACTCCGACATAGATACAGCAAATACTGAACATCTTGCATATATCCGGCATCATTGTAGATACTTTGTATTACAAAATTAAATATAAATACACTCCAACTGCCCAGAGCACCAGTATTTTTCTTAACCTAAAGCCTGTTTTGTCAAATAGTAGTACATATACAAAGCTTTATTTTGGCTGTTATTCACACGATATATAACTTATATCTTTCTATTCTCAAATTTTCTGTGTCCCAACGAAAAACGAAGTGTTTCTTATGCACAGTATTTTTTTTTTCGTTTCTTTGTATTTCAGCAGCTTTATTATGATGTGTTTGGGTATAATTTTCTTCTTATCAATTATTACAGGGGTTTATTGTGCTTCAAGAGTCTAGAGGTTAACGTCTACCGTGAGTTTCAGAAAATGTTCAGCTAGTGCTTCTTCAAGTATTTTCACTTAAATTATACGCATTTTAGGCTGTTTTTCTCAGCTTCTCACATGTTCTTTACCACTGCCCCCCCCACACGCACACTTTTTTTTTTTTTTTTTTGCTTTATCCATTCTCATTTTCATTTGTTTCTGTGTATCCAACGAAATAATGTTGTCTTCTGCTGGGTCTAGCCTGCTCTTATAGTGACATGTTGAACTCTTAATTTCATTTAATTAATTCTAAAATTTCCACTTAAATCTCTATTTTAGAGAATCAAATATTCTGGTACAAATTTCTATTATGTCTTCAGCACATAAGAAAACTAAATTACCCTTACAAGAAGGTGAATTACTATAGGGGCCAAGGGCAAGCCACCCCAAGATGGACCACCTTGGCATAAAGATTATTTTGAGTTAAAAAGCAATCAAACCCCAACAGATTCAGGAAAAGCTCTTTACCTTTCTCACAACTGTCTAAAAAAGAATTTAAATAGGGTACCTGCTATAGGAAGAGAACTATCACCATAGATAACTATGTTATTCCACAAACTACATGTGATAGACAGGGAGTAACCTAGTAGGCATATCCCATTGTTTCTGAATGACACAGCAAATATTTGTTTTTCAATTACATTCCTTCCCTTTGAAGTCCTAGGCCTCTACCCCCTTCTTCTTAGTTCAAAATGATATTTATACATCATTTTGCCTGGACTCTCTTTGGAATTTCCATGTTTGTATGGATTCCCTATATGTATGAAATTAAATTTGGATTTTCTCCTATTATTCTGTCTCATGTCAATTTGATTCTTAGTCCAGCTGCTAGAAGAACCTTGACAGGGACAAGATATTCTTGCTTTCTAACATCACCCACATCTCAATATCTTTTTTTTTTTAAAGATTTTATTTATTTATTCAACAGAGATAGAGACAGCCAGCGAGAGAGGGAACACAAGCAGGGGGAGTGGGAGAGGAAGAAGCAGGCTCCTAGCGGAGGAGCCTGATGTGGGGCTCGATCCCATAACGCCGGGATCACGCCTTGAGCCGAAGGCAGACGCTGTGCCACCCAGGCGCCCCCCACATCTCAATATCTTAATAAGGTTTCATGTGTAGCATTTAGCACTGAATAAAAAGTATGTCATATAGGCCCAAAAGTACTTCTGACCCACTCGCTACTGGAAGGGACACCACTGAGCATTACGGTGACAGACAGCACAGAACATGCTACAGAGACTTCACAAATGGCAGCATCTGCCTGAAGACTTGTTTCTCACTCCTTTAATAATCCCTGTTCTATAGGTTACATTTTACTACTAAATCCTATACATTGAGAAGATTCTTTGGGATGTCCTATAGGGACATATTTCAGTGTTGCCATTTCTTGCTGTGGTTGCTGTCCACATGGTCATGGTGTTTTTTGTCTTGGAGGCATTTATGTTCAATGTAAACAACTGGAAAATATATATGAAAAAGTAAAAAAAAACTTAAAATTCACCATAATTACAGCACCCAGAAATAGCTGCTATTTTGGCTTATATTTCATGTCCAGTTTTGAAAATCATTTCTCAATGCTGATTTAATATACTTTACAGTTTAAGTTAAAATTCTGCCAGTTTAACCTGACTGCTGATTGTAGTTTTTCAGATGAGTGATTGTTTGATTTATATAAAGTCTATTTTATCTCTAATCTCTTAGCTACTCACCCATATTCAAATCTCCTATTATAGATCATCCTAAAACAATGACCTTTACTTAAGAGTTTGCCATTACCCATCGCCTATGCCATTTTTATGTCATGGACTGGACTAAAGTCATGGAGAGTCTGTTCGGTATAAACCAAATAAATATATTTATTTTTATTTGTTGAGAAAAATAAATTATAAGAGTGTGCGGTTATTTGGGATATGTTTTTAGTCACGCTAATGGTTGAGTATCATCTACAATTTAAACATCTTCTTTAAGCAGTTATACCAAATATAAAGTGTTAAAAATATTTGAGTTGGGGGTATTATGTAGATTTTTTGGCAGTCCCATCTTTGCATGTCCTGACATACTTAGAATTGTTGTTCATCTAATTTCTTCTTATGTAATGCCAGTTTCCGTCATATTTTTGAGGCCTTATGCTCTGTTTATGAAATATTAACATCTATATATACTGTTAGATCATTTTGTTGATTTTAGATATTTGCTGAGTAGAAGATGATATGTGTATTTTTCTTCAAGTATTTAAATCACGGATATATGCAAAAGCAATTGAAATTGCTACTAGGTAAAAAGTATCCACCTTATTCAAATATATGCACTGCAAGTGTTTTAATTAGAATCAAATACTGACATTGATATTTAAAATGATTGCAAAATAGGCTTGTTTTCAAACCCCTTTTTTCCCCTAGATTTTAACTGTTAACTCACTAGTCACTGCTATTTTTAACTATATTAAGCAACATATGGTATTTGGAAAATAGATTTATTTTTCAACATTTTTTTCTGGTTTCTTCAAGTATAGTGTATGCACCTGATAATGCAAGGAAAGAAAAGCTACAATTTGAACCCTTATAAATGTCTTTGCAAGGAATATGTTAAATATTGTTTTAAAATTGACTGAAGAGAGTAATAGCGTTAATTAGGAATTGTAACTTGAAGTGTCAGTACAAGCTGATGGTTTTGCACCATTTACTGTAAATAATATAAAATTTTTATCATTAGATAAGTGTATTAGAAAGGAGAAAAACTGATAACGAATGACCTATGATCTATTTATTAAAATATTTGAGAGGGGCGCCTGGGTGGCACAGCGGTTAAGCGCCTGCCTTCGGCTCAGGGCGTGATCCCGGCGTTCTGGGATCCAGCCCCACATCAGGCTCCTCCGCTGGGAGCCTGCTTCTTCCTCTCCCACTCCCCCTGCTTGTGTTCCCTCTCTCGCTGGCTGTCTCTCTCTCTCTCTGTCGAATAAATAAATAAAATCTTTAAAAAATAATAATAAAAAAATTAAAATGTTTGAGAGAGACAATAAAATGCATTAACATAATTGTATAGCTAGATGACTTTTTACATTAATATACACTTATTTTACTATTATGCGTTTCAAGACATTTCCAGCACCTTTTAAGTTTTTCTCAGTCTGTTCCCAACAGAGTAGGTTCTAACACCATAAATTAATTTTGACATTCTTGAATTTCTTATGAATGATATGATAGAGTATATACTATTTTGTGCCTACTTCTTTTTTCAATGTTATGTAAAACAGTTCATTTTTTTTTGTTTCTTCCTTTGTTTTATTGTCTTTGTTTGTAACGTATTGCATTGTATGAATATATAATAATTTAATGACACATTCTACCACTAATGGCCTTTTGGGTTGTCTTTGCTTTTTGACTCTTATGAATAAGATGCTATGAAAATAATTTCACTTTTTTTATGGACACTGGTACTCATTTTTTGTGTACATACCTATGAGCATAGATGATGGATCATAAAATAGGCATATATTTAGTTTTAACAGATTGTGCCAAAGAGTTTTCCAAAGCTGTAGTATGGATTTTCACTTCTATCAAGAAAATTATAGGAGTTCTTGTGGCTTCATATTCTATCCAACATGTGGTATTATCACTGTTTAATTTTAATTCCAGTGTGTATGTTTGTTCTTTTGGTTTGCTATGTGCTTATTGAGTGAGTACTGCTCTGGAATAACTTTTTCTTACTCTTTCAGGCCATTTGACATCTTCATTTACTCATTTTATTTAAATGAGTTTATTTGTTCAGTATCTTATTAAGTTATGAGATAAAAAAAGTTCTAGATACAATATTTCACTCAGATGTTTGTACTACAAATACTTCCTGTTTCTGCCTTGCTCCTTGTCTTCATACAATTTTTGTTCTGAAAGAGTTATCTATTTTAGTGATGTGCTAATGATCCATCTTTTCTTTTATGATTATTGTTTCCTATTATTTGTTTAATATTTGTCTACTCTGTGTAGTATTCTCCATTTTTAAAAATCATTGTTTAAGCTTTAATAATTGTTTCTGAATATCCATCACCTCTACTTGAAACATTGTCATATTTTGAAATACAGAGTACTACTCTCTTCTTTTTCTATTCCCATCTATCTCAGTTCAATTCCTGTCTATTCTGCATCTGTCCACTCTTTAGTTGATGAAACTTGGTTTCTCTTGTGTGTTCTTTTGTGTTTTTTCTTTCAGGATTCTCCTCTGTTAATAGTGATTTTCACAGACACTTACATTTTGATGGCTTGTGAGTATATTTCTTTCCACTGCTTCAAAGAAATATTTCCCCCATAGTCATCTCTTGTAATTTCACAGGACATAGAGTTAAAAAGAGAAGTTGACAAAGTAAGGTAGTGTTTGAGAATAGATATTCAGAGCCAGATAGCCTGCTTTGGATTCCAGTTAAACAACTTACCAGTTGGATGCCTAGGGCAAGTCATTTAACCTTTCTGCTCCTCTTCTCTTGTGTAAAAGGGAATTATAATAGGAAGAGGAATGAAAACTGTCGTGCATAGACGCCAGGTTAGAATATCGGTTATGAGAACATACAATATCAGCAGTATGAGAGAATAATTAAATTTAGGTATACACTGCTAAGATAAGGAGAGTGGGAAAAATGGCACTGAATTCATCTTTGTTTTTCTTTTCTTATAGAGAACAGTCATAGATGTCTAGTGGAAATTCTCTGCGTTTCCATAAGTAACAGTCACCTACTATGTTACCTTTTATTGGTTTCCATTGCAATGCTGGATTCCACTATTTTAACTGATGTGGTGTGAATAAAAACTATTATATAGATATAGGTGAATCCTATTATTTCATTAGTTTACTCACTTATTTTCTTACCCATTCGTTTTTACATTCACTCACATATTCAACAAAACTTTCATTGGTTGTCTTCTATTTGGCAATCTCTAAATTTCTAAGTACAGAATTTTAAAAGTAGATTAACATGATTAAGATAAAGAGAAATGGGAAACTTCAAGGTAAACTGTTCACATATTCTGAATGAACAGACATTGTGAAGACATAGGCTAGGATCATTTGATATGGGAATGATGATAAAATTTATGTTTTACTGACTTAACATTTATGTGTTCCTGCTATGATCCATATACTACTAAGGGGCCAGTCCAATGGCCGTTAATACTAGTTGCCAATGCATTCACTTTCAACAACAGTCATTGACTATTTTCCATATAGTCATGTTTTAATGTCTCATCTCATTCCTTGCAGCCACAGTGACTTTATGGCATAGTCCTTCACAATAAAGCATAAGCCAAATACTGCTAGAGATTTCTGAAAAATATGTTTGCTTTCCTGATACAGGTGTGACTTTGTGTTTTATCCTCCTCAGTTCTTCTCCTCAATTCTCCCTGCCTCAAATATGGATGCAGTGTCTAGAACTGCAGTATCCCACTAAAATCATGAGGAAAAATGCTACATACTGAAGGATATTGGAGCAGAAAGTTCCCATCACTGAACTTTATGTTTGAAAAGATAAACATTATAATTTAATTCACTTTTAATCAGCTTTATTGTTACATATCAAAAAGTGTATTACAATTAGTGGCGTAGACAAATCATTCAGGGATCCTGAGTCTGGCCTACCTCCACTATCTAGCCATTTAGACAGAAGACCTTCGTACTGAAGATCTAATTGCATATAAAAAATAAATATAAATAAAATCTGGGTCACCCATGACAACCTTCAATATTCTATGAAATAAAGCTCTGTGGGATGGGGATGGAAAGAAGGGAAAGAGTTAAAAAGGCAGAAGGAGGAGAAGGAAGATGGGGAATAAGGAATGATGAACAAGGGGGTAAGAAATAAGATATAGCCTATTACTAGTCAGGAAAACATTGTATAAAACCTTTAGACAGAGGAATTCAACAATTTAAAGCACATATGATGGTAATTTAGGAAAGTAATGGTTTAAGTGAACCAAGAAAACTGAAGGGCACATCTACATAGAATGACATTTCCTCTAGTAACTGGCTCCTTTAGAGAGAGCATGAGGAATGAAAGTGATCGGATTGATCTCAGGAGCAGAGACTGTGACACTCTGGAGACCAAACTGAGAAACTTGGGTTTCATATTGTTTAATACAAACACCATGGACATTTCCTGCAGGCTCCCTTGAGCTCTTAAAGGAACTGTGATGTGAAAAACATGCTTGAGTAAATTATTCCAAGTGGTTATTTCAAGATGCAAATATTTTGTGAGTAATGGAGAAGAAATACATGGATTCCCCGTTATCCGGGTAAATTATTGTGCTAAAGCAATAAGAAGACAGAGTCTAATGTCATCCCCAGGTCAATTCTCATTTGAACATTTTTTTTACATTCTGGATGAAGTGAAAGATCACAAAATTCTCTAGTGAACATTCAAGGTGATGACTCACTCATTGGAGAAGAATATATCTTTCTGAGAATGCCATATGTTCCAACAAGGTGCTTTTCCCATTACTAACATGGTATGAAAGCGCTGAGAGCAGAGCTTTTAGGGATGGCCAATAAAAGCCTTAAGAACATTAGTGAAAACTCAACAATACCTTAAAAAACAAACCAGGGTATCTCAAATAATCAGTTTTATGGCTCCTTGTTTTTCTGTGCTTATCCGTGGAAATATGATAGCATGCAGAAATTGCTTAACTAAAGAAATGCAACAGAATCTTAAACTAATGGGTATGTTGTGCTATGCTTTAACTTAATGATGTGGCACTTTTGGACTATCTCACTTTATATGTAAATTTCTCTAACCCTTGTAAATGGAAAATCTCATATAGACTATGAAACATCATTGTGCTGCATAAAAATTATATCAAAATAGTTTTTCTTGATGACATGCATCCATTAGAAGGAGCCCATAAAAATGTTATAAACATATTTGGATCTGCTAGGTGATGATTTTTCCTGACAAGCTAATGTGCTGTGCTATAAGTAGAAATGGAGTAATACTGTTGGAAAGAACGAAATGACTTTGGTGTCTTTTATGCCAAGAAAATCTCAAGGAAAAAAACAGTACACTCTCCAAAATCCCTGCAGTTAAGATAGCCCCTGGAGAATCACAAATTTTCCTGATATTTTTACATGTGCTGTCTAGATTGATAGAACTAGTATAATGATGGAGATAGAATTTTTTTAAATTTTCATTTAAGAAATTCAAACTTGCTAAGGTTGTCACTGCTTTTATGATAAACAATTTCCCTCTGAGTTTTCTATAACTGGACTAAAGTTTGGAAGAACTAAAGAATTTAAGATATATGTGTCAATTTTCTATGAATATCATCTTAAAATCTCCTATATTTACTTAATTTTAATCCTACCCTATGCAGGATTTAGTGTAGTATTTACATATAAGATATATCTTTGAAGCTTGGCTAGATTCTTACAGACTTGATAAACAGTTCAATAATCTTTTTTTTTTTGCCATTTAAAAATAATATTCAAAATCTGAGTATAGACTCAGCTAAAACTGAAAACGGATAAGATTATAAACCATCCTGGGCAGAAAGGTTTAGACACATTTTAATAAAGAAACTTCCAATTCAATTCATAATTATGAACAGAAAAATAAAAGACAAAAGGCATATCATATATGGCAAATGTTAACCCACATGATTACAAAGTTTATTATTTTAGATTTTTAAAAAATAGGTAGTTAGTAAAAATATATAGTAGTGCTTGCAATTTTGGAAACATGAGAGCCTGATCAAAATGATATTCATTACCAACCTGCATGAAAGTATGAGTATACTAGCTCATCAGTTACTAAAGTAATCACAAATGCATTGCAAAATTTCGTTTGGTGAAGCAGACGATTTTACCAAGAGACAGCAGGCCATGATTCGATGTAGTGTGATGGCTTTGATTCCATATGAGTGACCAATGGCCATTGGAATTTGAGATAGATAGGAAGGCAGGACAATTGTAAAATAATTATTTTAAATTATTATCTTTAATTTCAGATTTTACTTCAGTCTGAAATAGAAAAACCTAACATAGATATAGCCAAATTGCCAACTTAAAAATAAAATCTAGCTAGTACTTAAAGAGTTAATTAGACATGGTTGGAATTGTCATTTGAATTATATTTGTGAAAATCACTCAGATATATATATATAATTTTGTTTTATAGGGAGATTAAGGAACATGATGATAAAATAAAGAAAGTCCAATGAAGTTTTTTTTAGGAGATTCAGGGGAAAAAATAGGAAGAATGGAAAGAAACAATATTTAAATAGGTAATGATGATGATGATGATAATAATAATAATAGATAAATGTCCTACTTGAAATTAAATACTGAGAGCAATAAAAATCCACAGAAGTAAAATCACACATACAAATAGAGAAAATAGATATTATTAGTGGAAAATAGATTGTAAGATTTTAAAAGTAATGAAAGAGAGAGAGAGAGAAAAAAAAAGATTACCTATAAAGGACAAAATATTAAGGTGAAAAGGGCTCTTCATTAATAACAACAAAAAGCTAACACCAATAGAACAGTGTCTTTAAAAAACGAGAAAAAATAAGAGTCATATTGCAGTTTTGTATCTAGCTCAACTATCTCCAATAATATGGGGAAAAAAATTAAGACAGACAAACTGGGAACTTTTGCTAATAGTTCCTCCACTGAAAAAATTAGCAAGGATAAATTTAAGAGAGAAAGAAATTAAAGGAATTAATGGAAATAAATAAATTATTGAGTAAATAAATGGTAAATAAAATGTATAATCATTAAATAAATAACTGAATAATACAAGTATAAATTGGAAATGGCTGTTTTCAGCAGCAACAATATGGAAAATGAAGATGAATGTAATTTAGGTTTTATTTCTGGTTGTTGAGTGGATAGATATCAGCCTAAAAGTGCACTCAGTTTATAAGGATACCATTAAAAGAACAAATTGAGACACAAAATGTAGAAAATCAGATACATATAAGGCAGGAAAGGAGAAAAAAAAAATAAAAAAAAAATAAAGGGTAAAGGGCATGCTATACATAACTCAAAATACTGTTAGAAATAAACCTATGTATATTAATAATAACAATTATGTAAAGACTAAACCAGTTAAATGACCCAATGCACCTTGCAAAAGTAATGTGTTTATATGTGTTCTCTCTCAGCTATGATTCTTTTGCTATTCTGTGATGACAAGACCTAATGAAGCTCCTTCTTTTGTCTGCATGGTCTATTTATGTTGTTCTAATAAACCGTTATTAGTTTTTTTTTTTCTTCCCCTTGGGTTGAAGCTCATAGTTAAGAAATGCATTGTGCCAGATTAGTCTGAAATTTGTAGCTGTAGACTCTCTAAATTGTCTCTCCGTACTTTGACCCCCTTCACTGAATTTGGAATTCCATCATCATTGAATGCTGTTATGGATTACAAATGTCAAGGTCATTAATGTTGGGTTGCTTTGCATTCATATTTATTTTTCTTTTTGCTCTGAATAGGTTCTTGAGAAGAATATGAGAGACAACTTTATTCAGTGTTTATGAAACTGGGAAGGTCTGAACAGTCTTAGGAACTGTGTATTCACTGCCATTAATATTTCAAAAATAAAAAAAATTACCTTTAGTTCTTTATTGCTGTTACTAGAGCAATAAAAATTCAAATGTCTGGAAAGCTTCCCAAAGTAATTAATGTGCAGGACAAAGGAAGGCCACTATGTATAAATACAACCTGTTAATTAATACCTGTTTGTGGTTGGTTGGTTGATAAGGAAAGAAAAAGAGGCACTGTTTCAGCGTTTTCTGTCCTTCAGTATAATTAATTGCAATTCTGTGATATTAATCAGTCTTCCTATGTTTACTATGAAGTCCTGGTAGTAGTGCTTCTTTATAGACTTGGGTAATTAATATTTATTAACTTGGTTTTCTTTTACATCATTGTCTTCATGCACTCTCTTTTCTCTGCCTGGTAAATAACCATCCTTTAATATATCAGGAAAATGTATATTTTTTCAGGTGCCAGCTCAAGTATCATATCTTTCACAACACTTAGAGATGCCTCATTAAAAAAGTTTTCAAAGGAATTAGCAGACCATGACTAGCTGCGCACACTAACAGCTACTTACTTCTCATTTTCTAAGACACTTACAGTCTCCCTATGAAACAATTTGATGGATGCAGTCAGGAGGGGAATGCCTTGTGTTAAAACATAAAAATAGTTTTTTAGATCATATGGAAAATGTACCCTGTAAGAGTCTCTCTATATTGTCAGCAATGCTGGGGAATAGTTTGTGTATGGCATATATGCTGTTAAAAATAAGATATATTCCATAGGGTCTATGTGTTGGAAAAATAAAATTTATTGAATATTACAGTTAATAAAAACTTTAAAGCTTAAGAAATCATTCAGGAGCTGTATGGAAGAAAAGATTGCTTTTAACAAGGAGACAGGACAGAAGTGCTGGTCAGCTTGAAGGGCCTTCTTTCAGAAAATAGAGCTGAGATAATACAGGTAAAATTAAATTTATAGATGATACAGAATTTACACAGCCATATAACTGAAGTTGCCTCAGACATTGAACATGCCTGGTCATCTTCCCATGCATGTGATTTCAGTGGTTCTAAATAAAGTATGAAATTACCTCCTCTTTCTTGTCAGAGGTAATCACTAAATGGGAAGATGCCTCCAGAGGCAGTTGTCCCACAGCTGCCTTTGGGGTAGTGGTAATTGAGTGCCTAGAACCATTACTGCTGCCCCTCACCCAAAAGACATTTATGTTGCCATAACTCATGTAAGAATTAACACTCCACAATCCAATTCTGATGATGTCATTTTCCCACTGAAGATGTTTCTATGGCTTCTTCTTGCCTTTATAATAGAGGTCTATATCCCCATATTAGGTTAGCATGAGCAGGACTCTTAACAACTTCTCAAACTCATCCTAAGTTTTTCTCTCCATTGCTTACCAATGTCCAAGTGAACTGATCAAACTTCAGTTCTTAGAAGAAACTGAGCCCACTTACCTGTCCAAAAATTCACATCCTATTATCACTGCTATAAATTTTCTTGTTATGGTCTAACTCCAATTTATCTATCATGCATCAGGTTGGAAATGAAGAAAGTCTTTCTGGACATAGTAGACTAAATTAGGTTTCCTGTTAGATGCTTTCATGTCACTTTTATTTCTCCACCAGATAATTGACACAATTGTAATGAAATAATTAACATTATAAATTTTTAAATGTCTTTCTTCCTATAATAGGATATGAGCCATGATAAATATGACAGTATTTCTTTTGCTCAGTATTCGGCATACTCTCAGTCATAGGAAAAGTATAAAATACAA
The DNA here is from genome assembly GCF_024610735.1 of Ursus americanus. Lineage (NCBI taxonomy): Eukaryota > Metazoa > Chordata > Mammalia > Carnivora > Ursidae > Ursus > Ursus americanus. The sequence goes on along the minus strand of NC_142141.1, from coordinate 46,507,798 downwards.
TTTTAATTCTTTACTTTTTATAAAATTGTCATAATGATATTTTCCTCATGTAGATGTTGTGAGATTAAATAACTACATATAAACAGAGCCCCCTAATAATTTGACTGACACCTCATACATGACCATGCATCATATAATTCAAATCTCACAATAATTTAATAGGTCAAGCATTTACTCATTTTCTGCTGATAAAAAAAAATGGATCCCAGATAGTTTCAGAATTTTTTCAAGGTCATAAAAGTAGCACATTTCTATTTTAATCCAAAGTGAGTAATCTTTCTATCATTTATAATCTATAGCATTGTGTCCATTCTTTCATTTTAGGAATTATGATTTTTAAATATCATCCCCATTACTAATTTTTTTCATCTCAATGACTATAAGTCTTTTAATCTTCCTCAGTGACTAGCATAGTTGCTAAATCCTGGATTAATAAATTTTGTATTGTTTGGAAAGTAATGCATACAACTTTGCATAAATATCTGGAAATTAGAGAAATACAGCACAATAATAAAGTGGTTCTCTACCCTGCACTCCTCGTAACAATGGCACTAGACATTTCTCCTCTTTATACTGAGTATTGTAACCTAAAATTTCATTTTAATTACATAAAGATATTTTAAACTTATTAATATATTATGCATTATAGATAGCTAGAGGTTTCAGTAAAATATTCAGCTTGACTACATACGAAATCAGATAGAAAATTCATTAATGAGTCACACATGCTTCTTTAGCTCAAGTCATATATAACAAAAACAAAAATACTGCCTTTCTGCATTTCTGTCTTCATGAATTTTATGGTTTGTTTTGCATCTTCTTTGTAGTTTACAGAGTTAGATTGAAAATGGCTTGACTATTTTTACAAAGTATTTATAAATACATATATACATATATATATAATGGAAAGGCAAGTTTTGGGAAAAATGCCTTTAGGATTTAAATATTTAAAGATGGTTATCATGTCAAGTAATTTTAGTCCATAATTTGAAAAAGAAACTCAAAAGATCAGAAACAATTTGGCTTTTAACTAGATACAAAAGAAAGTCAATATTCAGTAAGGATGAAAAGACCGAAAAATGGTTTCCATATTAAATGACATATTGTTATTATACCAGCATAGTTATCTATGTTTACTACTAACTCAGTGTGCTTTTCCATCACTTTATTGAATGAATGCAAGCCTCAAAATAATAAATAGGATAGAGAAACACATTCTGAAAAACAATGAAATTATTAATATAAGTGAGTGGATGATGTAGAGGAAAGAATCTTGCACTTGGGAGCAAGAAGCCGTAGTCATAAATTAGACATATGATGCTTAAGAAAGCACTTACAACTTCTCTGCCTCAGTATGTACATTTATATTTATATGACGAGGAGCGTGCACCCAGGTTTTTTTTTTTTTTACAAAGTCTATTACAACTGATGTTCTTTTATATAAATAAATCAGTTTAACAAATACATCTAAACGCTCGTACTACAGAGTCTTCTTGTATGATAGGGAGACTCAACAGTTTCTACTTAGTATACTCAAATGTTATACTTAAGAGCATAAGCTATGCCGGGTTCATCTCAGAGATGTAGGGAGCTCAAAAGAGCATCTTTCTTGCATTTCCAACTAGGAAAATAAGCTGGACAACTGCAGATTTAAGACTCTTGAACCCACCCAAGAACTGATGTTATATGATTATTAAAACAAAGTCTAGAAAGCGATGCACCTCTAGACTTCTGTGGCATATGCAGTATGATAATAATAAGCTGGACATTTTAATGAACTGCCGAAGACCAAGGATGAGCTAATCAGTGTGAGGGGGGCAGCCCTGGGAGATTCCATACATACGCATGCTCCTCTCCCAGGCTTTTCATCCAGAAAGTCCTGCACTCTGATTAAGATTTTAGACAGGCTTCCTCCTGACTACAGGACCCTGAACTCCCTTTCCTTAGAACATTTACTTTAGAACATTTGCAAATGTAAATTTCTTTTCTGTTCTTTAGGATATATATCTTCTACAACCCAGGAATGTCTTTCTCAAGGATGTGGAAGCCATACCTTTGAAATGTAAACATTAATAATAATAATAATAATAATAATAATAATAATAATAATAACAATAATAATGCCCCTTGTACTCACTATGGGAGGGTAGGGGTACCTACCTTCGATAGCAATGATTAGCAGACACAGATAACCTAATCACATTGACCAGACTTCCTTCTAATGCCCTTCAGTATTTTTTCACTAGCTCATCTCAACATTTAAAAATCTGCTTTTTGTTTCAGTGAGGTTTAATCTCCTTCTCCTGTTGTGACAGTTTTGAATCAAGTCCACTTTGCTGTTTCTAACAAATATCCATTGCATTTTTTTTCTTTAGTGACTCGTAGGGAAGATCAGGGAGGATCCTTACAAAGCCTCCCCTAAGATACTGGCTGGAAATGGAACAGCTGCCACCACTAAAATTTTACCCACACTCATGAAAGGCGGTGAAAATACCACTTGAAGTTACTGCAACTGAGGGACAAAAACAGGGAAGATGTTCTATCTCTGCGAGGGGCAAGAGCACGTGCTCCGCCAGTACCACTTCAGGATGGGTGGTAATGAAGGCCCTCCCTGAAACTCAGTTATGAACATCAGGGAACTTCCCTCTGCCCCAACACTGTAAGGTGAAAGAAGAAAGGAAAGAAAGAGGAAAGGTGGGAAGGAAGGAAGGAAGGAAGGAAGGAAGGAAGGAAGGAAGGAAGGAAGGAAGGAAGGAAAGAAGGAAATCACACTGTGATTTAGTTGACGATTTGTATTTCTCATAGGGGTTCAGATTAGGAATTGTGAATTTTCATGTATACTAAGGTTGAACAAATAAGTAATGAATTGTGGATAATGGCAGTCATATTTCCTAAAGTCAGAAAAAAAGGTTAGGGGGCACCTGGGTGGCTCAGTCGTTAAGTGTCTGCCTTCGGCTCAGGGCGTGATCCCGGAGGCGTGGGATCGAGGCCCACATCAGGCTCCTCCGCTGAGAGCCTGCTTCTTCCTCTCCCACTCCCCCTGCTTGTGTTCCCTCTCTCACTGGCTGTCCCTCTTACAAATAAATAAATAAAATCTTTAAAAAGAAAAAGAAAAAGAAAAAAAGGTTAGGGGCAGGCTATAATGAATTCTACGGATTGCATTCAAGTGGGAGAAATCATTAGGAATTCTTGTTTATTTTATCATAAACACATATATAAGTACCAAAATAAATATAGACATGTACTCTTCTGAAAGTAATTTAACTTTGTTTATTTTCTATTTTTTATATTATAACTTTGTGCCATCTTTTGGAAACTTAGAGAATATTTAGGGAGGGAAGTTTGAAAGGGCATGTGTAGAACTACTTTAAGAAACAAGTCTGCTACAGGGATTTTATTTTAATATTTAGAAACAAAATAAAAGTCATTAAAAAGAGTTTATCCAAATCCAAATTCTTCACAATTTGTAAGAAATAAAACAAAATACAGAGCATAGGACTCTATTTTTAATATAACCAGCATAAGTTTTACACTTAAATGTTAGTGTGCATTTAAACTCTTTTTGGGCTTAAATAAACTTACTAATGTTAATGAAGTAAGTTTTAAAGGTTTGAAATGCACCTCAATATTTGCTAGGAAAAACAGTTACTTTGAAAACTGCTTTCCTAATCAGTGACTATGGAGTAGTGACACAGGATAAAAGGTAACAATCATTCCTATGCTCCTAGCCCCTGAAAATTAAACCTATTATGATATCTTGTTTATATAAAACATACTTCTGAAATTTTTATGCAAAAAAGCCTCCCTCTTAGGCAATTTCTTTTAAAAACATGAGGAGGGAAAACAACCAACATCTCTAACCATCCTGAAGCACAATCTGATATCTTCAAGTACATTCCACTTGTTTGTCCTGCAAACCATAGTTGATTTTGAGATGTTCATCCTGAAAATTTTCAAAGGCATTATTTAATTTGTTAGAAAAAAAAGAATAAACCCCATATTTCAAATATATTTTTAACTTAGGGTGAAATTTACTGAACCTCATAATTATTTTTAAAGTTTAAAACTGGATTTATATTAAATCACATTAATACAGTTAAAGGTCTCTGTGATATTCTTCTAGCCCACGAACAGAATGATTTCATCTTAACTATGCACTGTTAATTTCATTGCGGTGACTAATAAACCCTGTCACTATGCATTTATAAACCTGCTATTTCAGGGTTGCATTTATTGCTTGCCTTTTTTTTTCAAAGTGCCTTTTCATAGGAGCAGTTTAACAAATGTTAAATTTCAAAGACAGATAATAGATAATTACAGGCATTTAAATGATGGATGTTAATTTGATCCTAATAAAACGTCAGGTAAATTAAGGTCATGTCTATAGAAGACAGTCATTCTAAACTAAATTTTATTGTTAGATAATAAATATGTCTCCCTTCTTATATCCTACCCATACAGTTATCTACTCAATTTTATATAGTTTTTAAATGTGTTAGATATGACTAAATAGTTCTCATTACTCATCAACACAGATTTGAAATGAACCATTGAATAAAATATTCTAAAATAATAGAATGATATTGAATAACCTCACAACAGCACACATAGGTAAATAAATTCTATTACATTCTCCACTTCAACAATAGGAAAACTTTGGCATAAGGAAATTCAGCAACCCAGTGAAAGTGATGAAATAAGTCTTCTAAATAACTCCAAATTCTTCACACATAAACTGGAAAGTTACGCTACAAAAAAGTTTGTATTTGTTATATATGAATATACTACTGACATGCAAGTAAAAGAATGTTTGTGACAGTGTCTCAATAGAAGTTGTGTTTACAGTTGCTCGTTTGCAACCTGTGTGTAATGAAAAATTTGCAACTATTCTCAGGTTTCCCCACTCTATTTTGGCTTTAAAAGCTGATAAAAATGAAAATATGTGCTCTAGGGCTAGGGTCTAACTCTTCTTAACAAAATAAAATTGAAAAATATTTTGAAAAGATTTAGGATGAACAATTTCCAGTCATAATCTGAAAGACATTTCATCTCAATTCGTATCAAGATAATTTTTTTTTACATTATCAATAACCCTGCTTTAGAATTGAAATGGAAAAGACACTTAAGGAAAATGAGTCAAACAATCATGATACTAGATGAGAACACTTGTGTCTAGAGCAATTTTAAGAAAAAGGAGTGAAAGAATCATAGAGGAAGTAAGTAACAGTAAAACCAAATTGCACTTAGTGATCATCTATGAATGTACTCCCAAGGAAACTCATAGTATTGTTTCTCGAATTATTCAAACAACAATATTAGGAACATTTTGCAGAACTCTCTGTTCACTTTTATTACATTGTATTTAAAATACATGCACTTTTGCAACTTAATAGGTCTTCTGATAACTTTTCTTAACAAAACCGAATGGAATAATTTTATCTTCACATCCTAAATATTACTAAAGCCAGAATGTTCACAGATGGATTCTCTGGGGTAATGCATGTGTTATGATTGCACGCTTTCACACACATATTTCATCATGGGAAATTTGATTTTTTAAGTCATTGTGAGAAATTAAATCCATAAGGAAAATATAATTCTAGGGGCATCTGGATGGCTCAGTCAGTTGAGTGTCTCACTCTTGATTTTAGCTCAGGTCATATTCTCAGGGTCCTGGTATTGAGACTGGGGTCCAACTCGGCGCTCAGTGGGGAGTCTGCTTCAGGATTCCCTCTCTCCCTCTGCCCCTCTAAAATAAATAAATAAATCTAAAAAAAGTGTTTTAAAAAAAGAAAATATAATTCCATCAATATATTTTATGTTGTATACTACATTTTCTGAAACACACTGATCAGTAAAACTAGTTATTCAGCGTAATAATATTAATTGCTATTCCTGGTTAAGAAATTATATTGCAAGGCTAAAAGTTTATACTATTCATTGGAAATACTAGTGTTTGATTATGCACGTTAAGAAGACTCTTATAAGAGCACTTAAGTGGAATTTTGTTAGAATATCATCAATTTCTCTACACTAAAACCAACATAATTTATGGTCAATATAGTTCGTTCATTAATTGTGTTTGAATTTGGAATAAAGGATCATAATCAAATACAGTTTGCTCAATTTGCCTCCATCCATGTAGACAATCTAATAAGCCGATATTTTATTCGTAATTGTGAAATGGAATACAATAAGCATATTCTCGGTGTCAATAAACAGTATCCAAGGATATAACCATGCTCTTGATTGAGGATGAAGTCTCATTCAGAGAGAGAAATTGATTTGCCTCATGTACTTGTCTCTCTGAATTTTTATTTCTACTTACTTTATAGATGAATGCAATGCACACTTCAAGTATTTGTAAAAAAAAAGTTATTAGTGATCTAAATGATTTTAGTTTTAATTTAGTATTAATGTTTTTAATGTATATATGCATATCATATTCAAATTAGTTGGTTTGTATAAATGAATCAAGATCCAATATTCGCAAGAGATCACTTCTTCATTAAAATATTAATATCAAAATATTCACCAAAATTTTAAAAAATATTATTTTCAAAGACATATTTTAATTTCTTTATATGTTACCATTAAAGTGTTTTAAAAATAAAAATATAAAATAATAAAATAAAAATATGTATTGACAATGAGAAACGCTGACATAATGAGAGCATTTATGGGAGACACTGATTATCTGATAATAAGCAGATTTTTCAGGTTTTATTTTATTTAAATATTTCATAAAATTCTTATCATCTGATACATGGTTTCAAAAATATGGACATGTACACATTGTACATTAATTTAATGTCTAGTTTTGTTTGACTTACTTAATAAACCTTAGTGATTTCTACAAAACAGAACATTAGTAATTTTTTAAACATAGCCATAGGAATAAAACACTAATAGGGAATATCTAAGCACAGGGAATCCAGTCACATTGACTAGTACATATTTGTTTTAGGGAAATACCTTGGGGACCTTTCCAGTAACACCAAAAATAAGCAACTTCTCCAAAAATTGAAGACTTGAGGGTTTGCTATTTTCATTATGAAATCTCTTAACTGACTACCTTGTGTCACACTCATTAAAAAGGGTCCCAAATGATGGTCCATACCTGCTGCAGTTTATTTTTTCAGTCTCCAAAGACAGAGTAGTACATTTTGAAAATAGTGAGATGATTTTTTTTTTTAATTTTAGTCTCAATAGAAAGAAACATGGAAGCAATATCAAGAGGGTAAAGGAGCTTCTTTCCATGGTATTTTCAGGAACTGATGAATAGAGTTTTTAGGAAGAGAATATGTAGACAACATGCTAAGTCCAAATTCTTATATTCAAACATTAGAAGCCAATTTAATTCATTTATAAAAAAAAAAAGGGAGTTTTAAGGCAGTCTAACTGATAGCTTCTAGAATCTAAGGGACGAATGGAGAATTGAATTTAGGTAGAAAGCAAAGATTGGCAGAGTTGAGACCAGGCATTAAAATGTTGTGGTTAGGATGTTTCCACTGGCAATGTCACCACAAATATTCTGCCTTTGTCTCTGGAAATGTCAGTGTAGGAAATGATCTGCGGATCTGTACACCTGGGCATGCCACTCTCTCCCTTCTGGAAATGGTCTTTAATGAATCCTGAAACTTTGTGTGAATTTCTCAAAGCGTGAAGTCTCAAGAGAGAGGACTTGATTGATGGTCTATGTATAGATCACATCCTTTTATTTTGAAAAAGAGAGGGCACGTATAGCTCCTTATAGGCCTCTTCAGAAAAAAAGTAGTTACTACCTGTTACGAAAATCTCCTAGTGGTTATACTTTTTAAAATTGCATTTATTGCCATGTTTTTTTTTATCAGCCACTTTCTAATTGATTATGAAATAAGAGACTAAGCATAACTAAAAATGTGTAAGAACGTAATATTTTGGAAAATGTGAATCACAATGTTTAAAAGACTGAAAGTAACATATGCTCTTTTACATTGGTTCTCTTGCTTTTTAAAATATATACCAAACCTTTTTGCAAAAGAAACCTTATTACAGAATATAATATAGTAGATGGTTACATTCATAAAAGTTTAGTTTAAAAATTGTCTAGGAATAAACACCCCAGAATTGGCTAGTTGCCTGGAGTTGAACCTAAAGATTCTTTGTATCATATGGTTTCAAAAGCTCAATCCATTTTAATTTCACCAATATGTAAACTGTGGAAAGATTAATGGATTGCTCAAGGCAAAAGAATTAGAATGATAACTATTAGTATAATTAATATATTCTATCTACTTCATGAATTTGGAGTACATTTTAAATTTTTGGCTGTATATCTAGGTATGAAAATCTTCATTCTTCAGGGAGACATCAGTTAATTTCTGATATTGCACCTTACAAAAATCCATGTTAAATTGAATATATAGATATCAAATGAAAATATTTATATACATAGCTCACTAGTTTTTTTTTTCGAGTAAGCTTTTTTTTTAACCTTTATTTAGGTGTAATTGACAAATAAAACTACAAGATATTTAAAATGATTTGATATGCAATTGTGAAAGGATTCCCACCATTAATAAATACATCAATCACCTCACATATTTACCTGTGTGTGTGTGTGTGTGTGTGTGTGTGTGTGTGTGTGTGTGTGTGTGAAAACACTTTCAGGTCTTCTCTCTTAGCAAATTTCAATGATACGATACAGTGCCATCAACTATAGTCACAATGTTATACATCAAATCCTCAGATTTTACTCATAACCGAAAGTTTGTATCCTTTGACCAAATCTCTCCATTTCCTATACCTCAGGGCTGCTGGCAACCATAATTGACTCTCTGTTTCTGATTTTGACTTTTTTTTTGCCCCTCGGATGCCACATACAAGTGATGTGGTGCTATATTTGTCTTTCTCTGTCTGGCTTATTTCACTTAGCATAAAGCCTTCCAGGTTCATCTATGTTGTTACAAATCACAGGATTTCTTTTTAAAGGCTAGATATCATTGCATTGCATACAGACCACATTTGCTTTATCTACCCATCCAGTAATGGACACTTAGGTTGTTTCGATACCTTGGATATTGTGAATAATGCTGCAATGAACATGGCAGTACAGATACTTTTTTTTTTAATTTCCAGAGAATAATATAAATAACTTTGATAAGTTAATGTTAGGCAATTTAGGTAAAGAAAAAAAATAAAAATGAGAAAGAAGTAAAACTATAAAAATGTATTCAGATTCTAATGAGATAAAATGTATTCTTGTAATTTTCAGGGATAAATAATTGAATCTAATAAGCAAATGTATACTGCTTTAGAAGTAGAGAGAAGCCAGGATAAATAGTAATAATATGCTATTTGTACAGAGTTTAACTATGTAATCATGATGGATATGAAATTACCTACTGAATACTTTTTCCTTGAATTTTTTAAATATTTTTTTCTAATTATATGTCTTCTTTTTCAATTTTAACTTTGAATTATCATCAAACAGGACTTGACAACCCTGATCATATGTGAGGGTTGCCTCTTTTAACTCTACCCACCTTATCAAATAATTCATGTTTCTTTATGAGTTCAAATAGCCTTGACAGATGATATAGCCAGTTGTATGAGTGTCTGTATATTTCTCTATTTCAACTTCAAATGGACTACCTACGCTGTGTCTGGAAAGCCCTGAAAAACTAATATGATGAAAAATGATTATTTTAATTTTGTATGAGAAGTTTCAAGTTTGTATGACTTTGAGAGTAAAATATGTGTGAAAATATGAATTAATATAAAGTAATTACCTGATGATACCATCCAAACCAACACATGAGACATGATCACCCCAAACTCTTTTATATCTTATTTTTTAAATGTACGTGTTTTAATCAAACCCCTTTTATTTTTTGAGATGCCTAGTAAATCCAATTTGAATAGAAGTGCAGGGCTTTATATACATATTTTAAGAATAAGAAATTTTTACCACAAGGGCAAAGGTCAGAAAATTGAGTTTGAAACTTATACCTCTATTTTTTAGTAAATCTCAGAAAATAAAAATCAGCCTTTCTGATTAATGGCTCTGTGTCATTTAACAAGTCAGATTTTCAGAATGAAGTTTATAGATTTTTTTCATTTCTAAAATTAATTTTTGGCCATTAAGGATTTTTCTTTATTTGTATATTTTCTGTTTATATTACTTAAACCAACTTCTAAATCTTGTAGAAGAGCAAGGATCATCTAGGTATTAAATAAAATATAAATAGCATATAATAATGAATGATTATAAGTGTCTATTAAATTCAATCTGTGCAATCATTATGTAATTATAAAGTATACTATATTATAAAATCTATAATAATAATTAGAAATACAAATGCTCAGGAGAATACTGCAAAAATATGTATCTCCCTGGATGTGAAATTAAATTATGTAGTTGTAAATATGCATATTAAAATTTAGTTTGTAGTTATCTTCCCTTTATAATTATAATTGGGATCAGTAATTAGAGTCATAAGAGCATACTTTAAACATAAAATCAGAATATTTTATTTGTATGATTATTATCTACAATTTAATAATATTGGATTTGAGATTATTATCAAAATTTTAGATTATGTTCTAAAATTTACCAAGAAAGTTTTGTAATAAAATCTATTGTGAATGAGATAAAATGTACAATGGTCAAAATTCCAACTAGCAAAAACTGATTTAATTATTAAACTGATCCCCTTAAATAAAATAGCAATTCAAAAGAAAAAAAGAGGTCAAAAGACAAATGTCTCTACTCTGATTTTATCTTGGGCACAAACAATTCAGTAAGAGAAATTCCAGGAGTACCTAGCTGTCTCAGTCAGTAGAGCATATGACTCTTGATCTTGGAGTTATGAGTTCAGGCCCCACATTGGGTACAGAGATTACTTAATAAATAATAAAATTTAAAAAAATAAAGAGAGAGAAAGTCTATTCAATCTCTGCTCTCTGCATCCACTTTCAAACACCTTCATGGCACAACTTGCATGTAAAATCCTCAAAGGAGAGACACTATTGAGAAACTGGCTTTGAAAAACCAGGGGCTCGAAATTTTTTAAAATGTACACATTGGACAGAAATTGAAGGTATTTTTCCTTATTAAAAACATATGCCAGATTTCTGCATATAAACTACCACTATCCCAGTCCAAAAGGAACTTTGATCACACTACTGATATAGATTACTTTTCCTAATACAAAACTATTTTCAACACATTTTATTTAACTCCCTACCTTTCTGCTAAGAAGCAGAAGACATGAACAGACATTTCTCTAAAGAAGACATACAAATGGCCAACAGACACAAGAAAAAATGCTCCACATCACTTGTCGTCAGGTAAATACAAACCAAAACCCCAATGAGATATTACCTCACACCAGTCAGAATGGCTAAAATTAACAAGACAGGAAACAACAAATGTTGGCAAGGAAGCAGAGAAAGGGGAACCCTCTTACACTGTTGGTAGGAAAACAAGCTGGTGCAGCCACTCTGGAAAACAGTATGGAGGTTCCTCAAGAACTTAAAAATAGAGCTACCCTACAACTCAGCAATTGCACTACTAGGTATTTACTTCAAAGATACAGATGTAGTGAAACGAAGGGGCGCATGCACCCCAATGTTCATAGCAGCAATGTCCACCATAGCCAAACTGTGGGAGGAGCAGAGATGTCCTTCGACAGATGAATGGATAAAGAAGATGTGGTTCATATATACAATGGAATATTATTCAACCATCAGAAAGGATGAATACCCACCATTTGTATCGACATGGATGGAACTGGAGGGTATTAACTAAGTGAAATAAGTCAGTTGGAGAAAGACAATTATCATATGGTTCCACTCCATATGTGGAACATAAAAAACAGTGCAGAAGACTGTAAAGGAAGGGAGGGAAAACTAAATGGGAAGAAATCAGAGAGGGAGACAAACCATGAGAGACTTCTACCTGGGAAACAAACTGAGGATTGCTGAAAGGGAGGTGGGTGGGGGATGGGGTAACTGGGTGATGGGTATTAAGGAGGGCATGAGATGTGATGTGTACTGGATGTTATACACAACTGATGAGCTGTTGAACACTGCATCTGAAACTAATAATGGACTATGTATTGGCTAATTGAATTTAAATTAAAAAAAATAAATAATAACAAAGCAGTTAAGTTCTTAGAAGATTTGTTTAAAAAAATAGAACAGATAAACAATATCCAGCTCATTTTATGCATGTTTTATTTCACTTATAAATTATGATGAAAAACAATCTTTAGTATCATATAACTGAAACCACAATTTAATCTAAAAAAAATGGCCAAAGTGGGGGTGTCTGGGTGGCAGTCAGTTGAGTGTCGGATTCAGTTTCAGCTCAGGTTGTGATGTCAGGGTCCTGAGATCGAGTCCCCCTGTCTGGCTCTGCACTCAGCACAGAGTATGCTTGGGATTCTCTCTCCCTCTCCCTCTGCCCTTCTCCCTTGCCCCCTCTCAAAAATAAATAAATAAACCTTAATGTTTTTTTTAATTGGCCAAAGTGAGCTCTGCTTTATATTTTAAGAATCCAAAGATAGCTTATCATCAAAGGTCTGTAAATATAATCAACACGTTAATAAATTAATGGAGAAAAAAATTAGATTTTTTCAGTAGATAAAGGTGATGAATCTAAAACACTATATTCTTGAAAAAATTACTTGCTACACTTGCATAGAAGTAAATTCCCTGAATTACATAAAAATAATATACCAAAAAAGTCCATAAAGTATAAAGAAAAATATGTATATTATACACATATATAATTTACATAAAGAAGGTGTTTCAGTTACCTTTTCTATGGCACCATAAAATAAGAACTATTTATTAATTTTTATAAGTCTATGGATCACTTGAGCAAGTACTGCTGATCTGGGTCAGGCTCGGCTGATCTCAGTAGCACTTACTATATTTCAGTAGTTGGCCGCTTGTGTGGCCTGAGCCTGGCTCTTCTAGGAGCCCCTCTGAT